>NW_006400066.1:2007433-2051451 GCF_000299155.1 Elephantulus edwardii | reverse complement strand
TTCAGCAAGCAGGGTTGTGTCATCTGCATAACACAGATTGTTAATAGATCTTCCACCAATCCTGATGCCACAATTCTCCTCATAGAGCCCAGCCTCCCGGATAATCTGCTCTGCATACATGTTGAAAAGGTATGGAGACAGGAGGAACACAAAAATTAATATTTTAACTGTCAGCAGGAGCTAATTCGGAGCTGCTGTTGTACCACTGAGTCTGGATCGACCCATAGCTGACCCTCCAAGGGTTTTCAGAGGCAGTTAATTTCATAAGAGGAGGTTGCCCATCCTTCGCCAGCGGAGCAGCTGGTGACCTCAAACCATGAACCTTCGGGATTGCAGCACAGCTTTGTGCTACTAGGCCACCAGAGCTCCGTTAAGCTGTTATTAAGATGAGGCCAACGGAGCTGTTGTTAAGAATGGGAAATACTCACTTTAGCAATGGTAACCTAAATATCTTCTTATACTTTTGAGGACTTCTTTCAGCAATAGATTCAGTTCATGTTCTCTTTGATGAAGCAAGCCCTCAATTCAATTTCCTCACTGTCATGCCTCCTTAAGGCAGATATATGAATGCAACTTTTTTGCCACTCTACTTACTGACTGATTTGCTTTACACTTTCTGAATACTGACTAAGTGCCAGAACACGTGTTAAAAATGGGAGATTCACAAATGCATATTCATAGTAAGAAAAATGAGAAATATATACAGTTAAAACATGAAAATTCCCTTTACATTTTCTATTTTATTCCTTTCCTTAGAGTTAACTATGATTGACAACCTAAACTTGTCATAACTTAAAAATATATACATTTATGCACATGTAATATACTATCCATGTGTAATATTCTACACATGTGTACACATGGTCTGTGTGTGGGTGCACACATGTATGTTTTTCCATGTACAATTTTAGATATGGAAACCATGCAGAAGAAAGCATCTAATTATAGAATTCTAGAAATTGCTTTTTAAAATTCACACAATGCTATTTTTGTTTCTACAATTTGCTCAGAATGTGAGGAAAGAAGAAACCTCTGCACCACCACCCAACCAAGACTTTTAATAAGTAACTATCAGTAACTTGATCATTTATTAAAAAGAAATTATTTATTGAGCAGAAAATCAAAAGATGAGTTGCACTGGAAAAGTCTGCTATCAGGGACCTCTCCAGAGTGCTAAAGAGCAACAAAAAAAGTCTAGAGACTAAAGTGTGCCTGATCTAGGCCATGGTCTTCACTATTACTTTCTATGCACAGGAGAGCTGGACAATGACCAAAAATGACAGAAGAAGAATTGATGCCTTTTAATTGTGGTGCTGGAGAAGAGTATTGAATATACCATAGACTGCTAAGGAAACAAACAGGTCTGTCCTGGAGATAGTGAAACGAAGTTGTTCTTTAAAGGTAAGGTTTTTGAAGTACCATCTCACATACTGTGAAGAAGGTCCAGTACTTGAAGAAAGACATCAGGTGGAGTTCTTCTTGGAAAAGTGGAGGCTCACTGCAGGACAGGAAGATCTTGGATGAGATGGATTGACACAGTGACTGTGTTAATGGGGGGAAGTGTGTTGGAGACCATGAGATTGACTGAGGATAGGTTAAGAGCTATTATTCACAGAATTGCTATGAGTTTTAGAAGACTCCACAACACATAATAGCAACAACAATATATGCATGTACTAGTGGTTATGCTAACTAGCAACACAAAGTGAAAACCCAAACCCTTCTCTCAAATCCAGAACGCAGAAAAACGGATTAATAATAACACAGGTGCTATTTTTCCAAATAAAACCCTTATATTCTTATAAATAAATTTACATAAATAAGGGAGCTCAGGTAGCCTAGTGATAAGCAGCTGTGCTGCCAACTCAAAGGCAAGTGGTTCAAATCCACCAGTTGCTTCAAAAAGAAAATGGGGAATTTCATCCCATGGGGTTTACTGCCTCTGAATACCTGTTGGGGGTGGGGGGTGAGGATCAGCTATGGGTCGGATCCAACTCAATGGAACATAACTACAATAACACCATATCTACATAAATTCATATGGCATAAATCATCTAGTATCACAGCATAGTTCATAGGAAGCTGAGCTGCTAATTCAAGGAAGGACCAAGCCTATCTGGCAGTTCAACTCAAACAGAGGTTCTGTGAGGGAAAGATGAACAGCCTCCTTCCATGTAACTTATGACCTCAGAAACCCTACACAGTTATGAGTGGATTCAACTCGCTAACAATGAGTTAAGCTTAATGACACATTATAGTGATCAAATTCCGTGTGATCAAGTAGGCTCTGACTCTGGTGGATTCGAAGCACCAGTCATGAGGTCTTTCGGTTAGCACCTCAACATGCTATGGACAAGGCCAGCAGAGTTCCTTATTATAATGATAATTGTTCTAACATCAGGCTTCCCAGGTCACAAATGTGGCATCACGAATTAAAGGAAAAGTCTTAGACTACATAACTCTTCCTAGTGGAAATTTCAGATTAACATGAGAATCTAGAAGATTGAGAAATTAGAAGCTTTCAAATCTAGAAGATTTTTAAGGCAACAGATTGGATTTTAGGTGGCTTTCAAATCATCCAGGCCACATACGCACAGGTCAGGCCTGATGCTAAAGACCATTCTGGAGTCTCTCTTTTATCTCTCCCTTATGGGGTGGACGTGGGCAGTGGGACTGGTGATGGAGAAGACTTCTAGAGCCTGGCTTCTTCTTCCAAAAACAGGATGTGGGGCTGGGAGGGATGCAGAAGGTGGTCCTTTTGTTCCTTCTTCCAATCAAGAAGGAAAGTGACTTTAGAACATGCTACCAATAGACCTTAGAGTTGCTACGAAACCCCATTTTTAAGGACAGTATCTTCTGGTAAGAGTAAAATAAAATGATATAACACATGCTTCAGATGATTTTTCTAGGACATCCGAAAGCCCTGTTACAGATTAAATTGTGGCATGACCTATAGTTGACCCTTTTTCCCTTACATCAGGCTCGCCTGCCTGATGACCCTCCTCAGTCTCCCAACCACCACCACAACCACAGACAGCACATTCTAGAAGGAACAAAGGTTGTCATGGGACTTTCGTCACTCACAGTTCCGTCTCCATCCCAGCCCTCTACTCACATTAACACTAAAAAGTATAGAATTCAGAAAGGGGGAAATGCAAGCGGAGCTTTTGCCCCACACTGCTATGAAATTTCAGGCTTTTATGTGCAGGAAGCTCCGTGTTGATCTTGGCGTCTTCGTGGGTTAAAAATCTTGTTTAAATGTTGCAGCCTTAGAATAGTCTTTGAGGTTTCTCTATGTTGTTTTATAAAAGACTTCTGCCTGATTATTTACAGATGTTGTCTCTGAGAAAGCTGAAAATAGTCTCGCTACTAACGCAGAAATTTGGGCTCACTTCCTTTACCGTGTTATGGTGAATGGTTCAATGGAGGTTAGGCCCAAAGCTGCCCTGCTAAGCCAGCTTTTCAACGGATTTCCACAAGACTCACAGACTCTGAGAGCCTGCTGACCCAACCATGGCCAGCTAAGGAATCACTTGGAAGTTTACTTCTCTGACAAATATTGGGTGAATCCTACGGGGGACAGAGAGATGAAAACCAGGGCTCCACCTTAGAAGAGTTCTGTGTAAGGAGAGACAGTAGGTCAGTCAACAGCTAGAAGACAATGCGGTGATTGCTGTGTCTCATATGAGCAAAGCTGAAGAAAAATCACAGATGAAGGTGCCACAGGGCACCAGGAAAGGAAAGGCGGTGAAGAGGCCATGTCGGCTCCCCTTACCTTGCTCCCTTACCCATAATGAACCCTGTGTGAAACAATCAAAGGTCACTTCTGATTCTCAAATTGGTTTTCTCCCCCCTTTTTAATTCTGTATGAGTCATTGTCTCTAGGCAGAAATGGTGTGTAATATTACCAATATAAAGAGACCCTTTAAAATCTCCAGAAAAGAACTTTATGCAGCCTTCTTATCGACATCCATAGTATGCATCGACTTGGGCAGAAAGTCTGTCAGTCCACACAAGCAAACTTTTTGAGCTGTTGCAGTCACCCTTGGCCTGCACTGACCGTGGGGGGAAGGCAGCTTTGCGGAGCCATCCTTCCATAGACAGAGTCATCCTCCAGCCTTCTCCATTCCAGCCAAGCCATCCCAACCCACCCCTCCCAGCCAGGGATCGTTTTTCATTTCCTTTCACTGTCATGTCCTGGATGCACTCCAGATTTGCCTTTTCCCTCCTGAATTACAGAGCCAGAACTGGACCAGTGAAGGAGTGTGCTGGGCCAAAGATTTTCCTTCCCAATTTCCTCCAAATTCCTTAGAGTCTCTACAGGCTGGTTAAATAAGTCTTTTTCATTTCTTTTTTTCAAAACATGATAACCAGGAGAGGCTCTCAGATGACAGCATTAGGGAAAGAGTTTCAGGAGAGGAAAATATAGTTCTTATAGTTTTAGGGACACATGACCCACATAGTCATCAACACTGCCACTCCTGGCACTACGAACTCTTCTCCGGGGCCATCAGAACATGTGGGTGAATGGTAGGGAAGGCATTTTTGGATTACCAGTAGAATCATAAATCATTGTTACGGAACACAAGTCTTTTCCAAGTGATTTACAACTTGCAGTAATAATAGCCTGGTGAGTTTAAGAACTCACCACCTCACCTCTTCTTCTGTGACCTTTTCTTCTTAAAAAAACATTAGCCCAAATCTAAGCTGATGGTAAGGATGTAGTAACACATCATCTGGGCATAGCATTTTTCTTTTCCAAAGTAGTTTTCCATGCACCTTAATCATCACAACAAGCATGTGCAGAGAACATTAAAAACACTCATTTACAATGAAGAAAACGAAGATGCTACATGACTGGCTTAGCCACAGGGAAAGTATCAGATGTAGGACTCAAATAGAGGTCCGCCTCAGTCTATCTTCACACTCTATTATTTGCCAAATAAATCACAGCTCATGAAACATTTTTAAAATTCTACTGTGGACCCACACACACTCAAAGAAATGTAGCAGAGTCTGGCATCTTGACCATTTTTAGTGTTTTTGTTGTTGTTATGTGCCGTGGAGTCATTTGCGACTTATACCGACCCTATGTACAACATCCCTAAACCCTGCTCTATCCTGTGCCAATCGCATTGCCTCTCACACACCCATCTGATTACCCCAGTCACTGAATCAATCCACCTCATATAGGGTCTTCCCCTCCTGCGCTGTCCCTCTACCCTACCAAGCATGATGTCCCTCTCCGAGGACCTGTCTCTCCTTACATGTCCAAAGTATGTCAGACAAAGCCCCAGAATCCTTGCCTCCAAGGAATAGCCTGGTTTAACCTTCTCTAGGATGAATCTGTTTGTTTTCTTGGCAGTTCATGGTACATTCAATACTCTTTTCCAGCACCACAGCTCAAAGGCGTCAATTCTCCTTCTGTCCTCCCTAGTCATTGGCCAACTCTCTGATGCATAACAAGTGATTGCAAAAACGATGGCCTGTATCAGGCAGACCTTAGTCTCCAGAGAGACACTGGTGCTCTTGAGTACTTTAGAGAGGTCTCTAACAGCAGACTTTGCCATCGCAATACTTTTTTTATTTCCTGGTTGCTGGTGCCAAGAGTGTTGACCGTGGAGACTAGCAAACTGAAGCTGTGAACAATCTCAATCTCTTTGTCACCCATCCTGATGCTACCAATTGGTCCAGTGGTGAGAATCTTTGTCTTCTTGACATTGATCCTCAGTCCATACTGAAGGCTGCAGTCCTTGACCCTCTGCAGTAAGTGCATGAGGTCCTCCTCAGTTTCAGCTAGCAGGGTTGTGTCATCTGCATAACGCAGATTGTTGATAGATCTTCCACCAATCCTAACGTCACGCTTCTCCTCATAGAGCCCAGTCTCTCGGATAATCAGCTCTGTATACAGATTAAAAAGGTATGGAGATAGGACACATTCCCGGTGTACACCCTTCTCAAATCTGAACCATGCAGTCAGTGTTGCCCTGCTCTGTTCTGATGACTGCCTCTTGGTCCAAGTATAGGTTTCGCATTAGCACGATTAAATGTTCTGGGATTCCCATTCTTCTCAGAGTCAGCCACAGTTTGTTATGATCCACACAGTTAAATGCCTTTGCATAATCAATGAAACACAGATAGACATTCTTCTGGTATTCTCTGCTTTCAGCTAAGATCCATCTGACATCAGCTACAATATCCCTAGTACCACGACCCCTTCTAAACCCAGTCTGGACTTCTGGCAGTTCTCTGCTGATGTACTGTTCCAGTCGTTTTTGGATAATCTTCAGTAGAATCTTGCTTGCATGTGAAATCAATGATATTGTTCTGTAGTTTCCACACTCAGTTGGGTCACCCTTCTTTGTGATGGGAACAAATATAGATCTCTTCAAGTCAGTTGACCAAGTGGTTGTTCTCCAGATTTCTTAGCACAACTTGGTGAGCACATCCAGGGCAGCATCTGTTAGCTGAAATATGTCAATTGGTATACAATATATTCCTGGGGCCTTATTTTTTGCTGTTTCCTTCAAAACAGCTTGAACTTCTTCCTTCATCACCGCATATTCACCAACTTATGCACCATCACCACTATTGGCGTCTAAAATGTTTTATAAACAACAACAACAACAACTCTAAATCTATTAAATGACTAGCAACAATCAAATTTTGTTATGCATTCACCTACTGATGGACTCCACGGGTTTCTTCCCCCCACCTTTTGGCTATTGTGAATAATGCTGCACTGAGCATCTGTGTATAAAAATATGTTTGAGTGTTTGTTTTCAAGTTTCTTGAAAATAAAGACACACACACACACATGAGTATGTAAGGGAACTCTGGTAGCCTAGTGACAAGAAACTGCTCTACAATCCTGAAGGCATGTGGTTCGAGCCACCAGTTGCTTCATGGGAAAGGGATAAGCAATCTCGTCCTGTGCGATTAACTGTCTCTTAAAACCTGCCAGAGGGTCACCTATGGACCAGTGAGAAAAAAATAAAATTATACAGCACATGCTTCAGATAATTTTTCTATGACATCTGAAAGCCCTGTTAAAAATTAAACTGTGGCGCTACAGTACACCACTGTGGTACAACAAAAAACAGTACACACACACACACACACACACACACGTAATTATATTTGTATTTTTTAGGGACAAATTGTTCTCTAAAGTGCATATACTGTTTAACATTTCTACCATCAATGAATAAGAGTTCCAGTTTCTTTATATACAAAGCACTTTTCAATATATTTTATTAACCCTCAAAGTAATGCTAGGAAGTGAAGAGCTAGCAATAATAAAAAGCACAAAGATTAGAAAAAAATTTTAAGTATGTAAAAAATGATTGATGAATGTTGTCAATCAAAACCTGGGTGTTACCTAGCATGATTTCCAACTTATCTGTGTCGGGTCTCTTCATGTTTTGTGGTCTTTAAAAATTTTTTACTTTAATATTGCACTTATATATTGTTGTTGCTGTTATGTGGCATTGAGTTGACTACAGATCATAGCGATCCTGCAGACAATAGCTCTGAACCGTGCCCTATCCTGAGCCAATCTCACTATATCTAACACACACACCCCTACCCCCATTACCCCAGTCACTGTATCAATCCATCTCCTCAAGGGTATTCTTCTTCTGCACTGACTTTACACCCTTCCAAGCATGGCATCCTTCCCTTCTCTAAGGATTGGTCCCTCCTGGCCATGTGCCCAAAATATATGAGACAGAGCTTCAAAATCCTTGTCTCCAAGGTGCAGCTTGCTTTCACCCTCACAAACTTATTTGTTCTCTCTATTCAAACAGAACAGGCCTATATTGAACAGTTCAATCCTCTTCTCCAGCATCACAACTCAAAAGGAGCAATTCTTCTTCTGTCATCCTTAGTCACTGTCCTGCTTTAATGTGTTGTATCACAATATTGGAAACAGGAGTGGCATCCAGTACCTAAACAACATGCCTCTGGAAACTCTATGAACTTTAATAAATGACAATAGTTATAGAAAGGCTTCAGGTCTTTCGTTCATAGGGTCGCTATGAGTCGTGCTCGCCTCGGCAGCAATCAACAACAACAACATATCACAAGAAAAAGCTAATAAGAACTAACTTACTGTGAGTTGAGTATTATGTGTACAAACTGATTTTCCATTCAACACTCATACTCACGTTTCGTGACAGAGATCATAAACTCCACACTGTAACCAAAGCGCTCCCACGTCCTCTGTTTCCCATTTTCATGCATCCTCATTTCCTATCCTTTCCTGCCTTCTGAGCTTTCTCCCTGAGCAAAGGTTGTGATTCTGATTTTTGTGTCATTGCTTGTTTTAAGGTGTGCATGGTGCTATAGATCACCTTGCAGGCCTGCCTACTGTTGAATCATGATGGTGAGTTGAGTTCCAGTCCTGAAGAGTGACTAAGGACAATAGAATTGTGGCCAGTCTCTAGCATATTAGTAAAGCCTGGTCTTTATAATAGTTTTAAGTTTTGTTTAACACTTTCCCCCCACTTTACCCAGGACCTTCTATTGTGCTCCTTTTTCAGTGTGGTCAGCAATGGCAGCAGGCAGACCTGCTAGGTCTCAGGATCTCTGGGTCAGGGAGATTTAAATTCATATAGTTAGTCCTTTGGAAGAGACAAATGTGAGATAGAGACCAATGGTTCACCTTAGATGGCCAATCACAAGTTTTTAAGGTCCCAACTGTTAGTTACCAAAGTAGGATGTAGAATATTATCTTTGTTGATGATGTAGTTCCAATGGATTTTGATGTCCCCAGAGACTATGGTCCTGGGCTCCCAGGCCTAATGGCTAATCCCTCAAAATATCAGATTATGGCTAAGAAGTGTTCATGATCTTACCCTGCTTGCTCTCTTATGTACACGGACTGTTTTATAGCAATTTCTGTAAACAGTAAAAGTGGCAGCAACATAAACAACTCTGGACCATAGACACACAAATGAGGTCCAAATGATTTCTCTCTATGGAAAAAGTCAGTTCTGCATGTATTCAACAACTTCATTGAGAATTCCAGAATGCTTTTACCTGTGCCACGTCCTAGGATTTGCTCATAAAGCAGGCATTTTTACTATCTAGACAGCAATTCAAAGCTTCAAAAAGCTTACCTTGCTCAAGGTCACATAGTCATTAAGGGGGTGAGGCACTCTCTCCTCTTTCTGAGGTCATCACATTATTTCTTTTCCCTTGAAGTCTTCAGTATCTGTAACTGAATGACTCCCTTGGGAGCAAGTGCCCTGCAGGGGAAGGTTCTTTGAGAACTTCTGGAGCTGGTGTGGATGATAGCCTGAAGTTCATTTACATTGAAGCTGAAATCATCCTCACTTATGACTGATCAATAGTTGTTCACTGACATAATATTTAGTGCATGTAGGGGAGCTCTGGTGGCCTAGTAGCAAGGAGCTGCAACTACAATCCCAGAGGCGCATGGTTCGGATCCACCAGATGCTCTGCCGGGGAAGGAGGGACAATCTCCTCCTGTACCAGTCAGATCTGATTTGACGGCACATTCACACAAAAATAATAAAATTTAAAAAAATTTAAAAAAATATTTAGCGCATGTGATATTATCAGCCTCCCACATCCCATGCATTGAAGGGAGACAGTGTCAAGGAAATAGCTCTGGTCCACATTAGAACACTCGCTCACATTCTTGCCCTCAGCTCAGCAACTGACAAGCTACTTCCCTCAGCTCAGCAACTGACAAGCTACTTGATCCAAGGTTCTCAGCTATGACGTGAGGGTTGAATCAACAGTCAACTTATAAATTCACCATCACGGAGTTGATTTTGACTTGTAACACCCTCTGAGGACAGAGAGGAACTGCCCACAGGGTTTCCAAAGCTGATCCTCATGGCAGCCAACCGCCACTTCCTTCTTGCTGCTCTCACAGTTTCCCTACTCTTTGGGGTGAGGTGTGCCATGGGGTGGCAGAGCCATCCATCCATTTTGTAAGAAGATTTTTTAGCAACTTATGCTAGGAAACTTTTTTAAAATAAAACTTTATTTTAATTGTGATTTAACAAACATTTACAGAGAAGTCAGATTTTCATTCCTTCACTGTTGCACATATTACTCTCTTTCCTTCCCTTCCCCCTCCCCCAGTTCGCTTAAAAAAAATTCATTCATTGTTGCACTATTACCCCCCTCCCCCGCTGCCCTCCCCCCAGTCCTCTTTGCAATAATGATGCACCTCTTATTTTGGGCTGCTGTCATTCTTTCATTAGGAAACTTTTAAGAAAATCATGTCTTAAAGTTCAAAAATAACCAATGCTATAAAATAGAAAAATTAAAACCTTACCACAACTTTGCAAAGTAAATGAGGTCAAAGAAGATTGTTTTCCCATACAATTTCGTAATATTTTTTCATCTTTGAAGAATAGATACATCAAGACTTTTGGTTAAAAATAATGCTAAGTGGTCACTACAAGTTGTTTATCAGGTCACTGAATCCAAGGAATCAGACCAGACCTTGTGGACAGCTCAGCAGTCGGCTATTATGGCTTAAAAGAACTGAAGTGAAGTTAAAGCTCGGGCAAAATTTATGACTTACTAGAGTTACTATGTACTTACAACTCTTTGAACTTGGGTCCTCTGCTATAGTCTTTGCAATTGTTTGTTAAGTGTCAGAAAGTGGGACAATGACTAGGGATGACAGAAGGAGAACTGATGCCTTTGAGCTGTGGTGTTGGAGAATAGTATTTTGAATATACCACAGATGGCTAGGAGAAAAAACAAGTTCGTCCTGGAGAGGGTGAAGCCGGGCTACTCCTTGGAGGCAAGGATTCTGAAACTTCGTTTGACATACTTTGGACATGTTGCAAGGCGGGATCAGTCATCAGAGAGGGAGGTCCTGCTTGGGACGGTGGAGGGACAGTGCAGGAGCAGAAGACCCTCGATGAGATGGATTGATTCAGTGACTAGGGTAATTGGGGTAGATGCATTGGAGACAGTGAGATTGGCACATGCTAGAGCAGGGTTTAGGGCTGTTGTACATAGGGTTGCTATGAGTCGCAGGAGACTCGATGGCACATAACAACAACAACAACAACAATTCCTCATGTGGGAGCTCTGGTGGCCTAGTGGTAGGATGCTGCACTGTAATCCTGTAGACACGCGGTTTAAAACCACCAGCTGCTCTGCAAGAGGATGAGCAATCACTGCCCACACAATTAACTGCCTGTGAAAACCGCTGGGGGGCAGCTATGGGTAGGTTCTGACTCAATAGTACACAACTACTCCTCCTCATGTAGATATTGTTAGTGTTGCTGTTGTTAGGTGTCATTTGTGTTGACCATGACTCATGGTGACCCTATGCACAACAGACCTGAACCTTGCCCTAGCCAGTGCCATCCTTAGCTCTAATGTACTCAAGTCAATTGTCAGTCACTATGGCAATCTATCTTGTTGAATGTCTTCTTCTCTTTCTCTGACTCTCCACCTTTCCAAAAATGATGTCTTTTTGCAAGTTCTGGCTTGTCTTGACAATGTTTTATCAACTTTGCTATAAGGAGAAATTGAGTTGTACTTTCTCCAAAATGTACTGGTTTGTCCTTTTGACAATTGATGGGCTGTTCAATACTCCTCTCCAATACAAAAATTCAAAGACATCACATGTTTTTCAATCTTCCTTGTTCATTGTTCGTTGAGTTTGTCAATGATTTCATGTTACTTGGATCCAATCAGGAGATCAGGAGACATACTGTATGGAAAAGTAATCAGGGGACTATCTAAATTCTTAAGGAGTAATGATGTCAGTTTGAGGGCTAAGGTACATCTCAGTCACATGCTATGCTGCTGAAAGCTAGACAATGAGCAAAGTTTACAGAAAGAGAATCGATGCCTTTGAACTATAGTAGAGTGCTAAAGATCCCATGGGCTGTCAAAAGAACAAACAGATAAGTCTTGAAGAAGGTACAGCCAGAGTGATCTTGGAGGCAAAGGTGATGAAGCTTGTCTCACATATTTTGGTCATGTTGCTAAGGAGAGGTTATTCCTTGGAGAGGGACATCATGTGTGGGAAGACAAAAAGGCAGTGAAGGAGAGGAAGACTCTCAACGAGGTGGGCTGACACAGTGACTGCAGCAATGGGCTTGAAGTGTCAGAGGTTGCGAGGAAGGCACAGGATAGGACAGGGTTGTTCATAGGGTCATTATGAGTTGTACTCAACGGTACCTAACAACAACATTGGTCCACTGGTGAGGATTTTTTGTTTTCTTGATGTTTAGACTAAAGCATTTGATTTAAGTGAGAACTGTCACTGGAACAGAGCCCTACTGTAGATTGGAGATACCTGTATATCCAATAGATAAATTGCAGACACAAAGTCTGTGGGACTTCATTAAAAAATAACTGGTTTAAAGAAAATATCATTTCCCATATGTAGCAGCATTTCATTTAATTAGGTGATTAAAAGATCTTTTTTTGAGGCTTAAATTGAAAATTACAAGCCAATATAATTCAGGAAAATAATAATTAAGATACTGAACTACATATAAATATAATGTATTTCCACAGAGGTTTCATTAATTTAATGTTTTTTCTCCCTTTAGATTAAATTACTGAAAGCTAAAATGAGCTTGCTTAGAGCAAATTTTTTAAGGAATGAATATAACATTTACTATAGAGAACACAAACACAGTAAAGGGATTTTTAAAAAAATATATATATATATTTTTTAACCAGATGGTAAGCTTTACTTTCAAAACATAAAAGGTCATAAACCTTCCCTCTTTTGGGGTAATCATAATTTTTTAACAGGCCAAAGTGAATATTTTTAAAGACTCAGTTGAGACTTTTCATTCTTGAAAATGCAGCAGGGAGTGATTTTCCCCTGCAACAGTCAGGAGGAAAATTGCCCCTGAGATTATAAAGTCACAGAACTTGAACACAAATTTGCTCACAACAAGAAGCTGTGGGTTAACCATCTGTTCTGTGTGTGCGAGCTTCTTTAGCTTTCTGTTTTCAGTCTTTGTCTCCCTCGTGGCAATGAGGCAAATTTCAAAGTATTTAAACTACTGTCAGAAGAACGCCTACAACACTGGACAACCTCCATCCTTGGCTGATTTGATAGTAAACAATGCAAGTAATTTTCTCATGTAATTTGTTACCAACACAAACCTGCAAAGAGTAAGTGCAGAGGAGAGAGAAGGCAGGACTGGACGATGCTGAACTCATAGTCCTCTCTATCCCTTTCTCTTTCTCTTTACTTGCCATTGCGCTGACGCATGGCTGACCCTCCAGCGGGTTTAGTTTACCAAGCTGTGATGTGCACAAGAAGACACAGCTCATCTTTCTCCCATGGAGGTGTTGGTGGATTTGCAACCCCAGAGAAGCTCCATTTTTTTTAGTTAGCAGTGCAACACCCCACAAAGTCAAATTCTGGACCCATGTCAATGAATAAAACTTCTCAAACTCCTGCCACTGAGGTGGAACCAACTCATAGCTGACTCTCCAGGGTTTTTTCTGAAGCTGTAAATCATACAAGACTCCCATCTGTCTCCCATGGAGCTGTTATCGGATTTGAAGTGGGAGATAAATATCCTCTTTTGTTCTCAGCACATCTTACTTCAGACAGGCCACCAGAGCTTTTGAATAAAATCTCTTGTTCTTGTTATGTACAACTCATAGCGACCCTATAAACAATGGCTCTTTTCCCTGCCCTATCCTGTGCCACCTGCATCATCTCTGACACACTTGAGCCCATTGTTTCGGTCACTATGTCAGCCTATCTCGCTGAATGTCTTACTCTCTTTTGTTGATACCTCTGCCTTTCCAAGCATGATGTTCAAAGGCCGGCCCCTCTTAACAACATGACCACAATATCTGAAAGCTTTACTATCCTTGCCTGTAAGGAAAGTGCACCCCAGCTGCACTCTCTCCAAGACATATCTGTTCTCTTGATAGTCCAAAAGATATATATTTTTTTAATACTCGGTGTACTTCTTCAGCACTCAAAGGCATCGACTCTTCTTCTGTCATCCTTAGTCATTGTCCAACTTTCAGATGCATAACAAGTGATTGAAATGACTATGGCTTGACTAGACTCCTTTAGAAAGGATCAAATAGGAGAGGCTCTGCCTCTGACCGTTCTGTCTCCTTAAGCTATCACCCTTTGCTCTCTAATCTTCTATTGCTTGTTCTCCTTCACTGCTCTGATGGTTACCTGACTTTACTGACTTGCTGTTTATATAATTTATCTTGTTTCTCCCAATAGCATGAAAGCTGCTGAGGGCAGGACCACTGTAAGCTTACTGCAGCCTCTCCAGCTGCCAGAAACTGGACTGGCACAGGCAAGCGGCTCAACCAGTATTTGCTTAAAGACTATACAAATCCCTTAGACCTACAGACCTTATACCAAGATAAACCTGCACAAGAATTACTCCACTTTTTTAAAAAATAATTTTTTCCAAAGTTATTTCCTAATTTATGATGTTGCTATTGTTGTTATGTGCTGTCGAGTCATTTGAGATTCACAGAGACACTATGTACAACAGCCCTAAACCCTGCTCTATCCTGTGCCAATCGCATTGCCTCTGACACACCCATCCCGATTACCCCAGTCACTGAATCAATCCACCTCATAGAGGGTCTTCCCTTCCTGTGCTGTCCCTCTACCCTACCAAGCATGATGTCCCTCTCCAAGGACCTGTCTCTCCTTACAACATGTCCAAAGTATGTCAGATGAAGCCCCAGAATCCTTGCCTCCAAGGAGTAGCCTGGTTTAACCCTCTCCAGGATGGATCTGTTTGTTTTCTTGGCAGTCCATGGAACATTCAATACTCTTCTCCAGCACCACAGCTCAAAGGTGTCAATTCTCCTTCTATCCTCCCTAGTCATTGTCCAACTCTCAGATGCATAACAAGTGATTGCAAAGAACATGGCCTGTTTCAGGTGCACCTTAGTCTCCAGAGAGACACCGTTGCTCTTGAGTACTTTAGAGAGGTTCCTAACCGCAGACTTTGCCACCGCAATACGTTTTTTGATTTCCTGGCTGCTGGTGCCAAGAGTGTTGAGTGTGGAGCCGAGCAAACTGAAGCTGTGAACAATCTCAATCTCTTCACCATCCATCCTGATGCTACTGATTGGTCCAGTGGTGAGAATCTTTGTCTTCTTGACACTGAGCCTCAGTCCATACTGAAGGCTATAGTCCTTGACCCTCTCCAGTAAGTGCATAAGGTCCTCCTCAGTTTCAGCAAGCAGGGTTGTGTCATCAGCATAACGCAGATTGTTGATAAGATCTTCCACCAATCCTAATGCCACGCTTCTCCTCGTAGAGCCCAGCCACTTGGATAATCTGCTCTGCATACAGGTTGAAAAGGTATGGAGATAGGACACATCCCTGGCGTACACCCTTCCCAATTTTGAACCATGCTTGATAGTACATTAAAAAAATAATAGTCCCTTTCATTTATTATGGTAATTTAAAAATTTCCACTGAAACAAAAATCACAAAGGTTTTATTTGAACAGACAAAACTGCTATGAACATGACTGTAAATGTACAAACCTATATTTATAAAGGTAGACCCTTGACAACACACTTTCCAATGTTATATGTCTTCTGATTTCCTGACTATTGGTACCAAGGGTGCTGATCATGGATCCAAGCCAGATGAAATTTGAATAATTTAAATATTTTCTCCATCTGTAATGATGCTGCATACTTGGTCATAGTTTGTAAAAATGCCTATATAACTTTAATAAATTCCAAATAAACCAAAGAGGATTATTCAGTATATGAAAAGGGCATTTCTATCTGAATTTTAAATATATTTCTTTACTATATTTTCATCTATACTGTTAGTCTGAAACGTGATCTACCATCAATTCGGAATTTATTACATCCATTCCCTAACTTGATTGTTATCCTGTGCCACTGAGTCAGAACCGACCCAACGTAAATCCCAGAACTAATGGAAATGTCAGTGCTGGAATGCAATAAATGCTTATTAGTAAATCAATGTTCATCAAGTTAGTGAGGAGCTCTGGTGGCATTGTGGTATGAGGCTACATTTCGATCCCAGTGCACATGATCCTATCCACCAGCTGCTCCACGGGAGAAGGATGGACAATCTCTTCTCATACAATTTACTGTCTATGGGTCAGTTCTGACTCAATGGCACACAACAGCTGCTATAGTAAGGAACAGTTTAAAGAAAACAAATTCCACATTGACTCAGGCACACTTTCTTTTGTGACAGATGAATGCAGAAAACATCACTCCACTGAACTGAGCCATTTCAGAATGTGTAAAACACACACACAACTGATATATCTATCAGCTATCACAGTTCTCCCTGTGTTACGAGTCACATTCATCCACATGTAGTGTTACAGCTTCACTCTGATTTCAGATAACCCTCCTTCCACCCTGTCACAGTCACTCATAAGCTGGAATCCTTTTCACTTACCGTCTCAAACAAACCAGGTCATTTTCAAGGTAAAGTGTACTTCTTACACATTTAACTTGTGTAAGATCATGTTGATTTTTATTATGTTCATTTTTAAATGTATGCTATCAGTGAAGTTTTTGAATGGTGGACCCCTAACCCCACTGTTCTCATAAGACTGATCATTTGTTACATGATGCTACACAGCACGGTCATATTCTGGAAGGCATGTGTCACTTTATAGTTGAACTGAGTATACTAAGACCATTGTCAAGTATAATGTTCAGTTCTGTATAACTTCATTGCTTTGTTCCCAGGTTAAATGTTTACGATTCCTTCCAACCAAGCTTAACACATTGAGTCATAACAGCCGAAGGCTGGCAATTAGAAGGAGCACCTGTCAAGTCTTATCATCACAATAATCAGTGTGCACTTATTCTCAACATCGTTCTTCCCTTGGAGAAGACCTCAAGTTCTTTGCACTTGGAAACTGAGCCCTTTAGAAAGGTTTACTTGGGACTTCTTTTAAGGTAGTCCTGGGATGGGCCCAATAAATCTCAACCTGTTATCTGAAGGCACTTTGAGTGTGTGGCTAATTTCTTGCCTAAGACTCTCACAATAATTATTGAATAACTGTGTTCTCAGGTGATACTGGCATTCCCAGGAGGACCCTGAAATCAACTTGCTCCTTAGCCTTGGAAGCCAATCAGCTCTAAAGGCCACCACTTGCAGAAGACAACAAATGGCTTTCTAAACCTAGTTTGATGATAACATCCAGAATCCATAGAGTTCTTGAATATTAAATGGCTAAAATACATCTTGGGCAGTGGATATATTTTAAACATATAAATAAGATGGAGAGAAGAGAGGAGGAGAGGGAGTAAAGTTAAATGCCCTTCCAAAGCCACCATAAAAATCAAACTCACATCCCAAGATTGTCATTACACAAATACATGAGCCCATCATCACTATTACAAATAATATATCTTCTGAAATGTCACCTATAAATCATTAAGCCATTTTCTTTGGATGAGAGACACAAAAATTAAGTAATTAGCAGTCTATATGCTTTTTGCCAACAAAATATTGTGAAAGACTAAGCCAACAATTGAAATGTGCTTTAAAATATCATTTGAAAATGTAAGAAACAAAAGGCAGAATGTTTAAAACTACAGGCATTTACACATATATAAACCAATAATGGCTGCTGACAGTCTAGAAAGAAATGTAGTACTTAACATCTTTGCGAGAAATCTCTATAACTGGGGCTAAAGTTTGCTTCTATAGTCAACCGTGAGTGAGCTGTAGCTTGGCTCGTCAGGTTTCTGTCAGCCGTACAGTCACAAGCAGCCACTTCTGACACTATATTCCATTACAGGGTTTCTCCTTCTCATGGTAGGTCTTTTTCCCTGTGCTGATCAACTCAAGCTGCCACCATCTGATATGAAACCACTGATTGTCAAATTCAAATCCCTACCTACACACCTTCTCTCTCCAATCATTCCCTTAATCATACTGCCATCAAAATAATATTTGCAAAGCACATATTTGAAGCTCACAGTGTCCTCCAAACACAGAGTAGCAACCTCTTCCTTGCTAATGTCTTTAGATGGCTTTTATTGTCCCCACACACCCTGCCAATCTGCCCTAAGCCATCTTCTCCTGTTTCATCTCTCGTCCTGGCTGCCCATGCATTCTCCAAACAGCTTGCCATTCCCAGAAAATGTGATCTTCCTGGTCCAACCTCCAGGCCAACCATGGCAGGAAATGCCAGTTCCCTTATCCTTGTCTATTTTCTCATCGTCTTCCCTCACACCTAGGAGCCTTTGGGTGGTAATGCGGCACTTCTGAAAGCATTATCCTCTCTACACTTTGGCTTCCTTGGATGGACTCTGAGTTTCTTAACAATCTTCACACCCACTCCACTGTCTCACTTGGTAACCCAAGACCTTGCCTCTCTGGTGGTTTGAACCCACTAGTGGCTCCTTGAGAGAAAGATGGGCAGTTTCCTCCCACATGACTTACAGTCTCAGAAGCCTGATGGAAGGGTCTACTATGAGTTTGTTGTGTGTTGATGAAAGTGAGAAAATGTAATCTAGTCCAAGTGATTAGAAAATATATGAAAAGTTGAAGTCATATTTATGTATGTTTAGATATCTTTTCATATGATTTTTGTCGTGGTGGTGTACTATCAAGTTGGAACCAACCCACAGTTGACCTTCCAGTGGGCTTTCAGAGGTAGTAAATCACACAGAATAAAACTATCAGCCTTTCTACCTCAGAGCAGTTGGTGGATTTGAACCATATACCTTTGTATTGTCAGTATAGTATCTTATCACTAAGCTACCATGAGGAGTTCTGGTGGCCTAGTGGTAAGAAACTGTGCTTTAATTCCAAAGGCATGTGGTTTAAATCCACCAGCTGCTCCATGGGAGAAGGATGGGCAATTTCCTCCCGTGTGATTTACTGCCTCTGAAATCCTGCTGGAAGGTCACCTTTGAGTTGGTTCTGACTTGATGGTACACAACAACAAACAACAAGCCACCATACCCTTGGTACAAGCAGTCAGGAGGTCAGGAGGGATACTGCACTGGCAAAATCTGTAGTCAGAGACTTCTTTAAATTGATGAGGAGCCATGATACTAGTTTGAGGACTGAGATGCAACTGATTCAGGCCATAGACTTTCGAATCACCTGGTATGCTGCTGAGAGCTAGACAATGAATAAGGATGACAGAAAAAGAATCGATGCATTTGAGCTGGGGTGTTGGAAAAAGAGTACATAATATCGCATGGACTGCCAAAAGAACAGATATGTCTTGGAGAAGGTGCAGTAGGAGTGCCCCTTGAAGGCAAAGATGATAAAGTATCATCTCACAGACTTTGGGCATGTTGCTAGGAGGGGCTATTCTTTAGAGAGAAATATCACGCTTGGAAGGGTGAAGGGATAGTGAAGGAGAGGAAGACCCTCAACCAGGTGGACTGACACAGTGACTGCAGCAATGGGTTCAAGTGTGTCAAACACTGTGGATGGCATGGGTTAGGGCAGGGTTCAGATCTGTCGTTCATAGGGTTACATGAGTTGTGTTTGACTCGATGGCACCTAACAGCAAAAACAAGCCACCATTTTTTATGTGATAGTTTTTTCTAAATACTCAGAAATAATCTAAGTCTTTAGAATTTAACCTTTTATTTAAAAAATCCTTAATCTGAATGCTGGGGTTATATTGCATAACTGTCTACTCATTGAGTGAAGAAATTGATTTGCTTTCAAAATGCGCTAAGTGTTGAAATATAATGACTATTATTTTGATATGTCTGTCTGAAGAACTTCCTGGAGCTTTGCACCCTTGTTTCTGATAACAGAAAAGCTATTTGGACTGAAATCCAGATTCTTCATCTCCTAGTCACTGTAAAGGTCTGCAAACAAGGCTGACTGGGTTTCTGGCAGTCAGATATTCTTAACGACCGTCCACTATTCTTAGCGACCGTCCACTTTTTCCCCTTTGATCTTTAGAGTGTCTGCAAGGTCTCTGAGGGAATTGAAGTCAGAACACGTGACCAATGTGCATAACATGTCAGCCAGATTATTGCTATGAAACTGGTAACCTCTAGTTAACCATCATCTCTTTGTCATAACATTGTTCCCTGGTCAAATTACGTGGGTCCATGAAAATTCTACTTAATTATTAAGAATCTGCTCAAATAGGCCCTGCCTGGCCAGGACACTTTCTCTAGCTATGCTATTTTTCAAGTAACAAAGGAAAAGGGGCAGCTATTATCTGGAGTTCTAAGGGAGCTCCAGTGGACTAGTGATAAAAAGCTGCAGTACAATCCCAAAGCCATAGTTCAAATCCACCTGATACTCTGCAGGAAAAGGACAGGCTCTCTCCTCCAGTGCAATTTACTGCCTCTGAAAACCTGTGGGAGGGTCAGCTCTGGGTTGTTTCCAACTTGAGGGCAAACAACAATGGCATCTAGAACAACATCAAGAGTTTATAGAGTTGAGACCTGATGGTGTAAATATAGATTTGTCAGGACTTCACATAGGTCTCATCCTTGTTCCACAGGGAGCAGAGACTGGGTTTGCAAGCTTTACTTCCAGCCCATAGAAAGCTCAGTGACTGAATCAAATGTTACAGCCAGAAGTAGTCAACACATGAAATCACACCAGTCACCATCAAACCAAATCATGGTGACTCTGTGTGTGTCACCGGAGAACTGAGCTCCAGAGTATCCATTGGTTGACTTTTGGGGAGTCAACCAACAGCCCCCTTTTACCAAGGTGGTAGGTACTTCTGAATGGATTCAACTACCCACTTTTTGGTTAGGAGGGAGGGTGTAGATTGTTCATTCTTGAAATTCCAGATATCACAAGAAGAAGCACTTTCCTCTCTGTAGCGAAGAAAGCTTAAAAAAAATTGTTCCCTGATTATCTTATGTAGGTCACCATTTTCACCACAGCCACACTGCAAGTTTCTTGTAGCCTAGGTTTAAATTTTACATTTTACTTGTATACTTTGAATGATTGATGGCATCATCAGTGTTTAAATACAGGACACAAACCATAAATATATATTTTAATTAATTGATTTCCTCCCACAAATAAACAAAAAATTACTTGCACAGTTGTGTTTCTAATTCATAACTAGAAATAACCATGTCCCTAACTTAATCAACTGGCATGTCGAGAGTGAGGAGCCATTGCTGAAAAGCAGTAAAACTGAAAACAGAGATGAAAGCAGCCTTAAAAGAAGGGAGGTGGCTGTCACTGAGAGCCTCTTAGAGTGGACAGAGACCACTGTGCTGGCCCACAGCAGGGTTTCCCACAACAGGACTTTCTATTTTCAGAAAATAGTGTCATTAAATATTGATCATAGAGAGAGAGGACTAGAATTAAATTGCAATCCTGTTTTAATTTTATGGGCTATGCAACATAAAAACCAAGGAGCAACATCTGGGCCACTGGGCCACAATGCACATGTTCACAGCTGGAAGAGATGAGAGATGACCCAAGTTAAATTAGCTTCAGGGTGGACACCTGCACGGGGTTTCATTTCTCTAAAATTCTTTCCCTTGCCCATTCTGACCTGTCCCCTGACTCCTCACTTAAGCCAGCCCTTTTTCCAGGCTGTTTCCACCGTCACTCTTCTTCCTTAACTCTGAGGCTGGTTTTCAATGCCTTGGTGGTACATGTGCAAAAACTAGGAATGAGGAACTTGGAGTCATTTTCTCAGCTCATTGTTAGTTACCTCTCTTTAGTATATTCTGGGGTCCAATTAGAAAGGACAGGAATTGACTCCAGGGCTAAAAGGTTTGAATTCCGATTTGGATAAGTGACTTGAGTCACACCAGATGGTGACAATCCAAGCAAGAGTGTCCGAGTTAAACACAAATTTTAGAAAAATAACAGTCATAACAATAACTTATATGTCTTGAGCCTCTACCAGTATAGAGACACTTTTCTAAGCTCTTTGGTCTATGAATTCATTTCATAAACTGTTTGAATGGGAAAATGAGTCTAAAAGTCCCTAAAATTTCTCTACTAATAAAATATCCTAAAACATAGGACTTAACATAGGATTTAAAGCTTTGACCTGTCATTGCATAGTACACATATTTCTGCAGAAATGAGCTTGTTAAGAAATTTACAATTTGTGTGCACATGCTAGAAGCCACTCAGCCAATTATAATTCCACTCTGAGTTTACAGATATATTTTAGGCTTTACTTGTAAGAGAGAACATATCTGCTAGATTATATATTCTTAAATAAAATATTAAAAAGAAACTACTCTGGTCATATAGATACTATTAGATACGGAAGAAATGAGTGATTTCAGATGTTATAAAATCCAAGTGCCAGAATAAAGTTCATGCTATTACAAATTGAGAGAAAGATGAATGAGTAATTTACTTTCCTAACTCTTGTTCTTCCAAGTTGATAGCTTAGCCTCACATACAAAGTGGTATTATATCATCGAGGTAAAATTCATTCCAAATTTTAATATACCCTTTATTTCTGCCAACTACTATTTTTTAAATATTAGAACCTTAAGTGAACATTTATCATTTTCCTTCTGAGACTATAAGATTTATACAGCAAGCTTAGCTGCATTCTAGTTGGGTTGGGACAGGGGGCAGTGGGAGAAGACAGTACAGAAACACTGGAAGATGAGAAATTATCATTCTGCAAAGTGTCTGACTCACCAGATCTCCACTAACTTTGACTGGATCTCTTCATGGACACAAGAAAAGAACAGGTGAGATGCCTGGGGCTAAGCCATGTGGGACAAAGTTAGAGAGCAACTGGGAAGAAATAGGAATAATGATTTTTGGACATGAACTGCTTCTCTAAACATGTCTATCTAACTTGCACACCTTTCCAAAACTCCAACTTCTTTCTGTATCTTCCTCTAATGCGATCCTCTGAGAATTGAATGCAGTCCCTCATTCTCTGTACAGGCTTCCACAGAAAGCACATTGTTAATAATTATTTTCTGCTTTATTTGCCTTTTCCTCGAAACCATAAACTCCTTGAGAGATTTTTCTATTTTACTCAAGCCCAAGGTTGTTAGTGCTAATAAATATTTGTCAGTTAATATATGAATGAATGGATGAAAAAAGAGGCATATGGGCAAAAAGGGAGAGAAAACCTACAACAAAGGGAAGAAAGGGTCACGCTCAAACTAAAACCCACAACAATCCAAAAGTTCTAAACTCTTCAGAAGCACAGATTTTTATCTTAATTTACATCTGACAACACATATTGGTCATACTTTATATTTGTATAGGACTGAATTCACTATAATTGAATCGGAACTCACTCCCAGCTGAGTCCCAGTGGGGATCAAAGATTAAATACTGCACGGGAAGAGACTGCTCATTCTTCTTCTACAGAGCTTTTCCAAACTCTTTTCCAGGAACAGGTCCCTCCTGACAACATGCTCAAAATATATGAGACAAAGTTTACTGTCTTAGCCTTTGAGAAGCATCCTGATTGCATTTCCTCCAGGACACTTGTTTGTTCTTTTGGCAGGATATTCAGTACTCTCTGCCAACACCACAATTCAAAGGCATCAATTCTTTGCTCTTCCTTTACTGTCCATCTTTAACATGCATATGAAAGAACTGAAAAGACCAGGAACTGGAAAGACCATGGCATGGCTCAGGCACACTTTAGTCTTTAAACTGACATTCTTGTACTAGAATTTTGAGTAAGTGAGACAGTTGTGAAATGATGCATAGATGTATACATTAATGTGCAGAATTCTTTTTGTTTTGAATTGTACCTCATAGATTTTATCATCCCCACCTACACAGCAGGTACTTGAGTTTTGGAAAGGTTAAAACACTCACAGTTCATTCACTGAAATGAAATTCTGATGATGATGATGATGATGATGATGATGATGATGATGATGTAGGGAACTGCTGAATTAGACCAAGTTAAACAGATTCCCTATAGTGCGGCTTCAAACTAAGGTGCTGAGCATATTGTGTGTTTCCATAGAAACTACAGTGCTCTCCCTGTTCAAAGGTCCTTTTGCAGAAGATTGGTTTTGGAGACTATTTACAAACAGCAAGTTTTCAGAAACAGTGAACTTATTTATTCATTAATCGACTGGAAACATTCACCAGATGATATTGGGTCCACAATGAAGAACAAGGAAAGCAGTGGTTTAGTGTTAGACTTTCTGCCTGGCACGTGGGAGATGCAAGTATAAGTCTCAGCCAATGCACCTCACATTCTGTCATCACCCATCTGCCAGTGGATGCATGAGTGCTGCTACAATGCTGAACAAGTTTCACTGGAGCTTCTAGATTAATACAGATTATCTTGGCACCAGAAGCCAGGAAATTAAAAGATGCATTTCTATGAGAAAGTTGGCTCTTAGGGACCGCTCCAAAGTACTGAAAAGCAATGATGTCACTCTGGCGACTAAGGTGCGCCTGATACAGGCCATGGTCTTTGCAATCACTTGTTATGCATCAGACAGCTGGACAATGACTAGGGATGACAGAGGAGAATTGATGCCTTTGAGCTGTGGTGTTGGAGAAAAATATTGAATACACCATGGACTGCTACGAAAATGAAGAGGTTTGTCCTAAAGAGGGCCTTGGAGGCAAAAATTCTGAAGCTTCATTTGACATATTTTGGACATGTTGTAAGGAGGGCATCAATCCTTAGAGAAGGATGTCGTGCTTGGGAGGGTGGAGGGAAAGAGCAGGAGAGGAAGACTCTCTATGAGGTGGATTGATTCAGTGATTGGAGTAATCAGGGTAGGTGTGTCTGAGACAGTGAGATTGGCACCAGGTAGAGCAGGGTTTAGGGCTGTTATACATGGAGTCGCTATGAGTCGCAGGTGACTCTAGGGCACATAACAACAACAACATGTCTACAGATTTCAAGGCTTTCAGTGAGTTAGTACAGAAGCCTTGACAACATTTTGTTCCATCGTGTATAGGTTTGCCATTACTCAGGGGTTGACTCAATAGTCACTAACAAGAACAACATACAATGGTGGGCACTAAGCAGACAGTGTCTGCCCCCTATCGCTGACTGACTCATTCATGGAAATTTGCAGAGACAGACAGACATAACGAGAACATTACATGGAAGCCAAAAATGGCGTCTACTCCCTCTGCAGGCTCAGATTTTCTGTTTGCAAGTAAAAGTGCCCCAATAAAAAGTCACTGTGGGCTAAATAAGAAATAGTACTCTTTATACTGAGAAGGACTGATGAAGAAGTCAATGACTATCACAGAACCTAGCTCCTCAGGCAGTCGTTGTTGCTGGGTGCTGACAAGTCAGCTCTGACCCCACAGGTGCTCAAGGCTGTGTTCTTCTGGAAGCAGGGTGCCAGCCCTGCCTCCTGGTAACCTCTCAATGGGTTTTCATCCTTCCTTTCGACAGGGAGTCCAGCCCTTACCACCAGTGCCACACTGGGACTTCTCGCTGAAAATAAGGGTTAGTTACGGGCTTCACACTTCACTGTTTGCACATACTGTTTCTCCTACGTGAGTTCAAATTCCACCCTGTGTGTGAGACTTTCAACCCTTTAGCCCAGAGGAACCTATGCTTTCTCCAAATTTCTATAACTTATACGACCAGTACTTCTCAGACTTGTACTATCACAGAGCCATCACTCTGAAAGCTGGAAGTCTCTGTAAGTATTCATTTCACCTAGGATGGAATACATCAGGGCTCTTTCATAAACAACTTTGTTCACTATTTCTCTGTGTATGAACATGGATATACAAGAAAAGTCTGTATTCTGTACACTCACATTCTCTTTGTTTCTTCTACTACTTTATAAACCCTTGCTTGCTGAAAGTGAGGAGAATCTGAAGCACTTGTGGCCGAAGGTCAAAGATTCAATATGGATTGAAGCTCAACATCAAGAAAACAAAGATTCTCACTACTGTGCCAATTGGCAATATCATGAGGGATGGAGGCGAGACAGAGATTGTTAACAGCTTTAGTTCGCTTGGCTCTAAAATCAACACTTTTGGTACCAGCAGTCAGGAAATTAAAAGACGAACTGCATTGGGAAAGTCCGCTGTCAGAGATTCTCCAAAGTACTAAAGAACAATGATGTCAGTCTGGAGACTAAGGTTCTTCTGATTTAGGCCATGGTCTTTGCAATTACTTGTTATGCATCAGAAAGCTGGACAATGACTAGAGATGATAGAAAGAGAATTGATATCTTTGAGCTGCAGTGTTGGAGAAGAATACTGAGTATACCATGGACTGCTAAAAAACAAACAGGTTCATCCTAGAAAGGGTGAGACCAGGCTTCTCCTTGGAGGCAAGGATTCTGAAGTCCTATCTGGCATACTTTGGGCATGCTCCAAGGAGGGACCTGTCTTTGGAGAGGGACATCATGCTTGGGAGGGTGGAGGGACAGAAAAAGAACCAGGGAAGAAGAACCTCGAAGAGATGGACTGACTGAGTAACTGGGGTAATGAGTTAGGTATGTCAGAGAAAATAAGGTTGGCACAGGATAAAGCAGGGTTCTGAGCTGTTGCACATAGCGTCACAATGAGTCACAGGCTACATGACGGCACATAACAGCAACAACTCTACAAACTCAATAAATACTTTTCTGGTTTCTTTAATGTACCCAAAACATAATATGTACTTGACTGAATTGACTTCAAATGATCTCCAGAATGATGCTGAATGATTATTCAAGATCCACAATCTGGAAAGAGGAAGATACCTATTTTCTCATGCTCGGGAAAAAAACCTAAAAGTCAAATCTCAAAAGCATTCAAGTAGTTTGTATTTCATTTTCATGTCCTTTGGTGGTGGTGGTGGTTGCTCTTGCCTTGCATTTTGGCTGGATAGATGTCTTTTCCCTGTCCTTGAAGATGTGAAATGTTTCATATTGAGGAACAGATATATACATGTTCTTGTTGCTGCCATATGCAGTCAAGTTGGAACCAACTCACAGCTAACCCTCCAGGAGATTTTCAGAGGCAATAAACTGAACAGGGTGAGATTGCCTATCTTTTACCCTGGAGAAGCTGGTGGATTCAAATCATATGCCTTTGGATTGGCGGGACAGTATCTTACCACTAGGCCAGCAGAGCACAACATCAGATGCATATATACGATAAAAACCCAAACAAAACCAGTTACCATCAAGTCTGCTTTTATGCTTGGTGACCTTGTATGCTATAAAGTAGAACTGATTCATGCGGTTTTCAGTGACTGATTTTTTGAAAGGAAATTATGAGGCCTTTCTTCTGACATGTCTCTGGGTGGGTTCAAACTGCCAACCTTTAGGTTTAACCAAACACTTAATCATTTCCGCCACCAAGGAACTCCATGTTACAGAGAAACTAAATATGTCCATGTTGCCTATTAAATCAAGTAAATTAGAGTTGTTAGAAACAATACTTTGAAATCATGCCACTGTGTCTCAATAAACACTGTCATGGGCTGTGTGTGTGTGTGTGTGTGTGTGTGTGTGTGTGTGTGTTCTGAGCAGTACGTGTAATCTGACAATCTAGGAAAAATATTTCCTCTTTAGTTCATTATGCCTGTTTTTATTTTGCCAGCTTCAGTAAACTTTAGGGATATTTCCTCTCATGCATCAAAAGGGAAGTCAAATCTTGCCCATTGCCCTTGTTCCCTCTTAGGGCCTTCACAGTCCATGTCTTCTAAATGGAAATGGTTTTCTCATCTGATGCTTGGATGTCCAGGGTGAACACAAATAACATAATCAAACCTGGCGAGGGAAATATTTTTTCATATGGAGAACAGGAAAAAAAAGTACCAGAAAGTGCAATAACACACTTGTTCTTTTCCATGTAGCAAAAGTACGCATCAGCAGATGTGTTTAGCATAGGTTTCAAAATACCCTGAGAAAAATGTGCCCAATCTCTCCTAGGCTATTGCTCCCATTTCTCCATCTTGATCCTCTTAACACACAGATGTTGTTTACAATACATGATCTCATTGATTTGAACTCTAATTATTCAGAATTATGAAATTTCTTATGAGTCAATCTGATATACCTCTATTTTTAAAATGAAAGCTTTACTGAGTTCTAATTCACATACCATTTAATTTCTTCATTTACACTCTTTAAGTTGTTCAGTATTTGCACTAGTGACTAATCGACTTAAAAAGATTTCATCATATGTAAAAGAAACCCTTACCTATTAGACGTCCTCCTCACATCCTCCTCTGCAGTCCTGAGACAATCACTAATCTACTCTCTGTTTGGGACAGCTCATGTGAATGGAATCTAACACTAGTGGCCTTTTGTGACTGGCTTCCTTAGCATAGCATAATGTTTCCAAGGTTCATCCAGGTGATAGCACAGAGAAGTGCTTCAACTTTTTATGCTAAATCATCTCTCATCATATGACCATACCACATTTTATTTATCCATTCAGGATGGATTTGGGGTGGTTTCCACTTTGGGGCTGTGGTGTCTGGGTGAAGTAAATGCTTAGACACTCAACTACTAGCTGAAAAGTTCGTGGCTGGAACCCACCTTAGAGGCACTTTGGATCTGGCAATCTGTATCTGAAGGGCTACAGTTCTGCTTAGTCTGAGGCAGAGCAGACTCCACAGCAACTAACAACAGCATGAATAATTCTCCTATGAGCATTCCTGTACTAACTTTTATGGTTTCATGTCTCTTTTATATACACCTGGGGGTCATAATTCTATATTCAACATTTTCAGGAACTGTGAGATTACTCTGACACTTAATCTATACAAACAAGTTTTGTGCATAAATTCATGAAGTAGAAAAGAATGCAAAGATTTTTCTACTGAAGCAATTCCTAAACCTTTCCAAGTATTAGCCCTACATTTAAAAAAATAAATAAATAAATACAGTGTCAGGGTCTATTATTCTGACATCTTAGAACAAGTTCAGTTGGCCTTAATAGTAAAGTGCAACTTTTTGTCAATGTTTATATTATTGAGAATGACTAAACATTATTTTAAAAGTATTTCTTTCATTCACACTTTCCATTTTATTGTCCTTAATCAGCTGGAATTATTTTGCTAATTTTTCTTCAGCATTTAAGGGACTCAATGCACATAATCACATTGGACTTCGGGGGCAGGGGAAGCCTTTTTACATGTTTAAGATGCTGACTTTTGATGAGCTCTTTCAGTTCATGTGATTGGCAGGAGTTGTTGAATAACAAGAAACCTTTTAAGTTAAAGAGCCAGTCACAGGTTAAAGCCCTACCTACAAAAGACCACTCATAATGGGCAGATGACTCAAGAGTTCAAGCTTTCTCCAATATTATATCTTCCTTGCCCAACAAAAATAGTATTTCTAGTAAATTACTCTTTCTATATATTATTAGAGGTCAGCCATGGTTGACATTGAGTATTGTAAAATGTTAATGTGCTTGACCACAAATTGTGCCTCTAAATGACACTCCCCTTCTGAAAAATCAACCACTGTGCAAATTCCTGCTGGCATACTCTGTAGGAAGTCGCCCTGATAACTAAGAGGCAGTATCTTTCTAGTGATTTGAATCCACCAGTGTGTCTCCAAGGAGAAAGATGGCAATCTCTTTCCATGCAATTTACAGACTCCGAAAACTCACCAGAGGGTCAGCTATGAGTTGGTTTTGATTCAACAGGAATGAGAGGTTGTTTCGGGTTTTGGTTGTTGTTTGTTTGTTTTTTAATTGGAAAGTAGTTTAGTGCTTCTTTAGAAAGCTGGGAATAAAAATACCAGAAATCCTAATATTAAGTATGTATACCCCCCAAAAAATAGAAATAAGAGTTGCAACACAAACTGACATTCACACTTATGTGAACTGCAGTCTTATTGACAAAAGCAAAGATTTGCAAACAATCCAGATGTCCATCAGCAAATGAATGTCCAAAGAAGCTATGGTATAATCACACAAAGGAGTACTAAGTATCCCTAAAAAATGTTCATGAATCTGTGACATACTAGACAACATGGATGAATCTAGATCAAATGATGCTGAGTGACATAAATCAGTCACAAAAAGACAATTATAAGATCACGAACTTAAAAAAGGAAGGTTTATGCACAGATAGAATAAATTCTAGGTGGTTATTAGGAATAGGGAGGGAGGGATGCAGAGGGAAGCAAAAATTTATAAACAAACAAACTGGATGAAGGGAAAGGTAATATACCACAAGGGTTTGATTAGGCATTGTGATCAATTACATTAATCATTCATAATTAATGTTGTAAGATAAAATGTTCATGAATAATTGAATGAAAAACTATTGTGATTTGTAAGCTTTCGCTCAAATTTTTTTTTCAATTTAAACAATATCCAAGCTTGTTAAACAAGCTTTTAAAAAGCATTATAAAATAGCCAATTTTCATGACTTCCAGGTTTACGTTGCTTCCAAATTTCACATATAACTGAACTTTCAAATCTGCTAGTACCCGCTGGATGGATTCCACTCTGGATTCTAAAGCATCAATTAATTCTTGCAATTTTTTCTTTGCTTCTTCTAACCTTTCCTCTGCCTCCTCCTGAGAATGGCTAATGAAAACATCATCCACTTGGCAGGGTATCACTAGGCAGTCATCATCCACCAGCATGATGTCATCACAGCATCTTCTAAATTCTGTAGTTGGTTCTTTTTCATTTAGAGCTCTTCCTTAAGCTCTGAGATTCTACTTGTATTCCGTGCAAATTTGAAGGCGTTTCCCATCTTCAAAGGTAATGCTGACATCTTCTGCAGCTGCCTTCTTCATGGTGGCTGCCATCCTGGGACCCGACTCTCAAATAAGGCAACTTAAAACAAAAACAAAAACCCAAAATACCCTGCTATTGCAAACCAGTGGCACACAGTCCTATTTTGACACACACTGGGTAACATGAGTCAGAACAGACATCATGGCAACAAGGTTTATGCTGTTGGTTTTGATATTTAGATGTTTGTGTGAGTGGCGCCTTCCTACAAGAGAAGCCCCCAAGCTCCAAGAGTAGACATCCTAATACCAGAAGACTACAACAGTCCCTTAAGCTCCTCCTGGGCCAGTGAGTACTGTCTCCATTTTTCAAGAAGTCAGGGGGAAGCAGAGCAGCCTACTACTTCTGAAAAGTCACTCGCAGCTCTTGCCTTGAGGGCTTCGTGGAAACATCCATTTTGGTCTCTTGACTGGAATCTGACTCCTTAAACCAGTTCAAGTGAAACAGAGGCCCCAGAAAAAAACAAAACAAAACAAAAGTAGACTAAACTAAACTAAAATAAAACCAATCCATCAACAAACAGAAGATTCCAACTTCAATATGCTGAGACTCTACCATACTGCACTTTCTAAGCTATCGTAAGCAGGATGGGATAGCGAGAGTCTCCTTTTGTGACATTCATCCGTCCACATGTACTTAAAATATCACAAGGAGAAGTTTCTAGCTCTTGTACTGTCATTTTACTTATGTATGTATGTATGTATGTATGTATGCATGCATGTATTTCTTTATTTTAATATACAGAACAGATCCTTCGGGAAGCAAAGCTTTATGAGTAGTAATGTGTCATCACAACTAGAGAAAGACTCATCAACAACCTACGTTATGCAGATGACACAACCTAACCTTGCTTGCTGAAACTGAAGAAGATCTGTAGTACTTGCTGCAGAAGGTCAAGGACTGTAGTCTTCAATATGAACAGAAGCTTAACATCAAGAAGACAAAGATTCTCACCATCGGGTCAATTTGCAGGACCATGTTAGATGGAGAAACGACTGAAGTTGTTAACAATTACAGCTTGCTCAGCTCCACAATCAACACTCTTCACACCAGCAGTCAGGAAATAAAAAGATGAATTGCATTGGGAAAATCTGCTGTCAAGGACCTCTCCAGAGTACTGAAAAGCAATGATGTCAGTCTAGAGACTAAGGTGTGTCTAATCCAGGCCACAGTCTTTGCAATTACTTGCTATGCTTCAGAGAGCTGGACAATACCAAGGATGACAGAAGAAGAATAGAAGCCTTCTAATTGTGGTGCTGGACAAGTGTCTTCGACAATACCATGGACCTCCAAGAAAACAAACAGGTCTGTCTTGGAGAGGGTGAAACCAAGTTTCTCCTTGGAGGCTAGGATTTTCAAGCTCCATCTAACATACTTTGGGCAATTGGCCAGGAGAGATTGGTCCTTGGAGAAGGACATCACGCTCAAAAGGGTGGAGGGATAGCACAGGAGAGGAAGACCCTGGATGAGATGGATTGATACAGTAACTGGGGCAATGAGGGTTGGTGTGTTGGAATTAGTGCTCAGGACAGGGCAGGGTTCAGAGCTGCTGTACATAGAGTCACAGGTGATTCAATAACACATAACAACAACAAAGTTAATAACTTGAAGGTTTGTTCTCAGTGCTTCCATGATTGTTGTTGTTAAGGACAGAGCACGTATGTAAAACAAACAGAACCAAACTTACCCTGTTCTGAACCCTCCTCACATCTGTTGCTTTGAATGCATTGCTGCATTAATAGCCACTCTATTAACGCTGTTTTTTGCCGATCCTCTACTTTTCCAAGCATGATGTCCTTTTCCAGGGACTTGTCCCTCCTCATCACATGTCCAAACTAAGTGAGATGAAGACTCAGCATCTTCACTCATAAAGAGCATTGTAGCTGTACACTTTCCATGACAGATTTGTTTGGGTTTGTTTTTTTTTTTTTTCCAGTTCACGTTCTCTGTTCTTTTAAAGCTACAGATACTGCTCTGGTAGCGTAGTGGCAAGAAGCTGTGTGGTAATCCCAAATGCGTGTAGTTCAAACCCACTAGCTGTTCCATGGGAGAAGGATGGGCAATCTCCATCCATGTGATTGATTAGCTCTAAAAACCCACGGACGGTCAGCTATCGGTTGGATCTGACATCAGCAGCAAAATATAACAGTAATATAATCACTTGCAAAGAAAAACATTTACCTTCATCTCTGGTCATGGTCAAACATTTTTACAAGTCTTCAAAAAGAGTCAAATAACTCAAGGCAACTTGTAATTAAAAAAATAACTTAGGATGGGTGGGGGTGGTTACTTATAGGTCATACAACTTTGTGGGAAGGAGAAGTGGGTGAAGGAAATGGGAAAGATCCAGTGTGAAAAACAACTTTGTATGTAAACTAGTACAAAATAAAAAAAATTATTTTGAAAAATTAAAAAAAAAAGAAATCTGACTTGGGAAAAGAATCGGCATAAGAATAAGCACTGGGCCTTCATTCTACTATTTTCAAACACCCAATTCCAACGCACAGTTTGTCTTCCTTCAGAGCCTGTCTGAACTCAGTGCCTTTGTGTCTCTCTTAAAAATATTTCTTTTTTGTAGTGATTTTCTTTTTTCAACCACTTCGTCATCATCATGGGATAAATACAACAGTTTCCAAGAGGAATCAGCGAGGTTGGGGTTGAATCGATAAAACATGACTCTGTTTGGCAAACACATGATTGCTGAGGGCTTGATCCTGTAATCTTTGTGTTGGCAGAACACCACTGTAGTATAACTGGGTTTGGCAAACCTTTAGTAAAAATAAGACCCTTGACTTAAGATACTATGTAAACATACTGACTTCCTAAAACCCTCAATGGGCATGTGGTAAATAAACGCTTCAGCACAGACTCTGCTATGTAAAACTAAATTAACTTAAATATAATGATTTCCCCCCTCCCACTTCTGCTGCTTTTCAAAGTATATGAGCCACCCAGTTCCCACTTCCCCCTGCCCAAACTTCATAAATGTCCAAATTCTTGTGGAGTCCAAAGGGGAGGTACTCTTCAAAAAGACTTACTGGTAAACTGTGGATAAAATGACGCATCTCTGAGGCCACTTGGGTTGTCAGAGGCCAGAAATAAGCATAAATTAGAACAATTAAGTAAATGAAAATGACCAAAATGAATTTGTGGGGGGAATGACCAGAAGAATTCTTTAAACAAATGCAGGTACAAATTCTATTTAAATTAGTGTAAACTAAAAAAAAAAAAAATTAGTGTAAACTATTTTAAAATTACTATATAGTAACTAAACCTCATAAAACCAAACCAATGCGTTTTGTATAGTATTCAGAGAATACATGATAATCCTCCTTTTTAAAAGTTAATTCTCACTGATGAAATTTTATACAGTCAGTACATTTACAAACAATGAAATGAACTGGTGGACAGATAGACAAATAGACAAACCAGGGTGTTGTTTCTACTTCCAAATAATGATGCCTATCGGAAGTAGGGGGTAAACAATATTTGATTGTTTCTTTCATTGAAAGCATACAGAAATGTGTTTCTTCATACATACATTTATTTGTAGTTGTTTTTGTTACATACCACTGAATCGAAATGGATCCATAGCTGACCCTCCAGTGGGTTTTCAGAAACAGTTAATCACATGGGAGGAAACTGCCCGTCCTTCTCCCATGGAGTAGCTAGTGGTCTTGAACTGTGTGCCTTTAGGACTGCAGCACACCTTCTTGCTATGATAGATTAGATGATGACGATAGATAGATGGAGACAGATAGATAGATAGATAGATAGATAGATAGATAGATAGATAGATAGAAAAATAGATAATAGGTAGGTAGATAGATAGATAATAGAGATAGAAAGAGATGTGTACATACACACAGAGCTCCGTGGTCTAGTGGTAAGAAGCTGCAAATTGCAAAGCACATGTTTTGAATCCACCAACTGCTCTACAGGAGAAGGATGGGCAATCTCCTCCTGTGTGATTTACTGCCTCTGAAAACTTGCTAGAGAATCAGCTATGGGTCGGTCCCAACCCTATAGCACACAAAAATGATAGATAGATAGATGATAGATAGATAGATAGATAGATAGATAGATAGATAGATAGATAGATAGATAGATATAGATAGATGATAGATAGATAGATGATATATATAGATAGATGATAGAGTTAGAGATAGAGTTATATGGATATAATATATATATGGAATTTAAAAAGTTTAGAATATATACCTTTTAAAAGCAGTCACTGTGTCAATCCATCTTTTTAGAGCCTTTCTCTCCTCTGATCCTCCAACAATTCCAAGTATAAAGTCCCAGCCCAAGGAGTGGCCCCTCAAGGTAAAATGTCTAAAGTGTACAAGTCAAAGACCTCCTTTGCCTCAAGAAACACCTTGGCGGTACTTATTCCAAGACAGGCTTGTTTCTTCTCTTGTAAGTCCGTTGTTGACAAGCTGGACAATTTACAAATAAGCTGAACAATTTGTATAAGCAATTGAAAAATGCCATGGTTTGGGGCAGGAATATCTTGGTCTTCCAATTGGCACTCCTGCTCCTTGGCACTTTGAAGAGGTCACTGACAGCAGATCTGTCTGATGCAGCAAGTCTTTTGCAGTTTCTACATATATTGATTGTGTATCCAAGTAAAGAGAAATCATTGACAACTTCATTTTTTTCTCCTTTTATCATAATGTTGCTGCTTGGTCCCCACCATATGCCAAGGGTCAAAAAATCCTCACTGCCATCAAATTGGAATCAACTCATAGTGGACTCTTGTGCAGGTTTTCAGAGGTAGTAAATTGTAGAGAAGGAGATTACGCCTCTTTCTCCCATAGAGAAGCTGGTGGTTCAAAGCACTTGCTTTTGGGTTGGCAGCAAAACTCCTTACCCCCTACAACCACAAAGAATCATTCCCCTCCTATGACTGCAAGAACTGTTTCATCAGATGTCAGCGTACATGTGAGAGCGCATAAAAACTTCCTAACCCGTGGGCCTGAAATGCCACCTTACTTAGAGTCTTCCCAGGTGTGATCATGACAATGCTGTGAGGTGGGGAGAATATCTGGGATTATCTATACATGGGTGGGTCCTAAAGAAATCACAATTTTCCTTGTAAGAAATGAGATCTGATAAATACACAGAGGTAGTGTGATCTTCCTGGAAGAGATGAAAGTGATACAACTATGAACCAAAGAAGCTTGGCAGCCACGAGAAGATGAAAGAAGCAAAGAAAGGATTCTCCCTTAGAGCTTCTAAGAAGACAGAATCTCCCTGCCAACAGGCAGACTGTTATTGCCCTGATGCTGGTAGACTGTGCCTACCATGATGCTGGGTGACTGTTCCTGACCTGATGTTGGCAGACTGTGCCTATCCTGATGTTGGGAGATTGTGTTGCCTACTCTGATGCTGGGTGACTGTGCCCGTCCTGATGCTGGGTAAGTGTGCCTGCCCTGATGCTGGGTGACTGTACCTGCCCTGATGCTGGGTGACTGTGCCTGCCCTGATACTCTACTTGGCAGCAACCCTATCAGTAGATTAACCCCAGTCCCCCTTTTCCTCTGAATGCCACACTTAGTCCTGCTTGTCTGGCCTCCTAAGCTCTTCCTGGCTTAAGGTTGCTCTCCTTCCTTACAGCTAAACCCTTCAGATGAAGAACTCAGACCCTTCCCGTCGGTGGTATGGCAGCAGATCCTGCCTGGTTTCTGACCCTTGGTCCTGGCTTTTTTTCACTTGCTTCCTGTTTTCTGAGCTACCTGAGTACATTCATTGTGTGTTATTCACCATGAGATCCCACTGAGGCAGGAGAGTACCTCAGGAAATGTTGGCAAACTAAACTCATTCAAGAAACTGCGAAACAGCATAAACATGCCACGTGGGGTCTTCAGTGGGATTTGGGAGATAAACTCCCTTACTGAATGAAATGTCTTAATATTATTTCTTAGAATGGCCTTTTACTATCAAATATTCTGAGAGAGGATACTTCTTATGTAACACTGAATTTTATATACCTTTAAGAGAGAGAGTTACATTGAAGAGGAATGATTATCATGTTGACCTTCATAAGCGAAAATGTCTTGCAAAATACTGAATTTCATTGTGCCTCTGACAGGTTTTATATTGTCTTCTGCATTCTTTTAAGACTAGAACTTGTCTCACACCCAGATCATAGACTGCTTGAGAAAAACAATACTCTCTCATAGTTTAAAATGCCTCTATGAAATGTGAGCTTAGGTGGAGGGACAGCAAAAGAGAGGAAGACTCTCAACCAGATAGGTTGACACAGAAACTGCAGCAATGGGCTCAAGTATGCCAGAGACGGTGAGACAGCACAGGACAGGACAGGGTTCATATCCTGTGTTCACTGGGTCACTATGAGTTGTTCTTGACTCGACAGCACTTAACAACCACCACCACCATAAAAAAGTGACTACAGGATGTGGAGGGCGGGGAAGCATGAAGCACCTGGAGGAGATTATGCCTGTAGACTAGTGAGAGGTGATGGTGTGTTTGGCCAGACTCGTAGTCCTGGAAATGAAAAGCATTGAGTGATAGGACTTGGAATGGATTTTGGAGACAGAGAAGTAACAGAGACCAAGATGGCTCTTCAACGCTTGGACTAAACATCCTGACGAACAGTGGTATGTTTATTGACTTTGGGAGGCCTGATGGGGGAGCGGACGTGGAAGTTTATTTTGAACATGTCAGTCATGAGGTGTGTGTTATACGTCCAGTTGAATATGGTCACGTGAGTCTGGAGCTCAGGGATGATGTGGCTGCAGATGAAAAGAGGGAGTCTTAAGCGTGAAGTCAAGGGACTGGATGAGATGGAAGAAAGGAAGAGTAGACAGGATGAGGGATAAGGACTGAGCTCTAGGTTGTTGTTGTTGTTGTTATGTGCCGTCGAGTCGTTTGCGACTCATAGCGACCCTATGCACAACAGCCCTAAACCCTGCTCTATCCTGTGCCAACTGCACTGCCTCTGACACACCCATCCTGATTACCCCAGTCACCGAATCAATCCATCTCATAGAGGGTCTTCCCCTCCTGCGCTGGTACTGTTTAGAAATTGGTAAGAGAAGGAAGAAACTATGATCCTTCAATTCTTCAGAGTTGCACAAGGATACACTTAAATCCCGCGCTCCCACTCATTTCACTCTCTCTTTGGTTGTTTGGGAGGGAGACGTGGGTAGTGACAAGTTTCCTCCTTCCCCTTTTTCCTCCTTCCTCCCTCCTTGTTCCTTTCTTGACTAATTCCCAGGTTCTAGAAATCTCCATACTGGCTAGGAACGGTTCTTGTTCTTGCATTGCCTGGCATGCCTCTCTCTTTGCTCGTCTCCCGAGCAAGTCCAGAGGCATCCGTCATGTGACAGTAATTTGGAATACTTGCTTGCTAAATTCACTGTCACTTCTAAGTAGGGGAAGTGGGACTGGTGGGGAGGAAGGAGAAAAATAAACTACCAAACCCCAGGGACCTCGCTGTGGTGTCCAGCAGTTCTGCATATCAGAAGATGGAGCTGACAGAGAGTAATAGAAAAGAACACTAGATGCCTGCTGGGTTCTAGGATGATGTCTTCTGGTTACATTCGTTCAGCTAATAGAATATTAACTTCAAAATTGCATTAGGAACTCATTAGGAATTCGGATATTGCTGCTTCAAGTGTACGATCTGATGGGACAAAGCCAGAGTGGTCCTTGTCTTCCTCCTCTTCTTCCTGGGGAGCCTCTTGCCTGATGGAGGTGTCAGTTTCCAGGGCCCTTCAGTGCTTATGCAGCAAAAGGAATAGATGTGATGTTTAATGGGAGAGATATACAGGGCAGCAAGGGATGCTGACAGAAGGTGAAAACAGAGAGATAAAACCAAATCCTGAAGATAAGGTCTGAGATCCAGTCCCTGGGTCTTGGCTTTGACTGGAAAGTTTTTTGCCTTTTGAGATGTGATCTCAACTGATCTGCATTCCCACAGAATCCTCCCAGAGCCAAGATCTAGTAGCACAAAATTATAAGAGGTTCCTTCCAAGAAGTGTTCTTTAATAGTGGGAATGGTCGTGGCGGTGATGGGAAGGAGGATGGGGAGGAGAAGGCAATTCCCAGAAACCTTCCTCAAACCCCTCAAAGGAGTAAGGGATGCTAACAGTGATGATGATGATGATGATGATAACTGTTGTTTAGTGAGAGCTACCATGTGCCAGATGCTGGGCTATATTCTCATGCATTATCTCAGCTAATCCTTACTGTAACTCTATACCCACTGCTGCTGAATCCATTCCAACTCAAGGCAAGCTTCTGTCAAGCTTCCATGGCGGTAAATCGTGATGAGCAGAGATGGCTGCATCTTTCTCCTAAGGAGTGCCTGGTGGGTTCAAACCACCAGCTTTCTGGTTATCCATTCAACATATGCTAGCTCTCAGGAAAGTACAGTGAGCTTGGGAAGGGAGATGGCTGGCCAAAAAGAGAAAGATGCTCAAGATGGACTGGAATTAGTGGCTGCAGCGATGGCCTCAGGCACGGCAGAGGCTGCAAGGATGGCATAGGAGCAGCCAGTGTTTGTGTCATGACCATAACACAGTTCTAAGGCAAATGCTAAACAAATACATCCCTCTTGTTCATCATGAAACTGGGGACCAATGACATTACAGAAACTACTCAGATGGAGTTATAGGTTGATGAAGTGATAGAAAATGGAAAGCAAGTGAATCTGCTGTGAGAACCTAAGCTTTTACTCTAAATCACACATGATGGAGACAGTTCAATGCTTCCCCCCAACACATTATGTTGGTGATGGATGTCAAGAAAATGAACTAAAAGCCTCTTAAGCATTTGCTTGTTTCTCTTCTGTTCAGTACTGCTATTGTGAGTTGTCACTGGGTTAAATCCGACCTGCATCTAACACAGGGAGACTTTGATCTGCACCATCTTCACAAAGCTTGGTGTGTTTGTGTTCCATGTTGTAGCTGTTGTGTCAATCCATCTTAATGAGAGTTTTCCTCTGGTTTTTCATGTTTCCAAACCTGTTTTATACTAGCTCACACTTCTTGCTGTTGTTAAGTGCAATCAAGCCAAGTACAGCTCATAGAAACCCCATAACAACAAGGATACATGTTATCAATCACTGATGTCTTGGTTTTACTGATATCAAGAGCATGGTCCATTTCACCAATAGGGCCACCTTTTTTCCCCCCACAAGCTTCCTGAGTTAGGGATGGAGAGCAGTGGGGGGACCCTTTGGCTCTTTGTGAGGTTGAGTCAGGAGAGATCACACATGTGGATCAAAGGCTCTGCAGGTGGCAAGATCTGCTTTCTATGCAAAAAGCAAGCTCCCTGGGTGGTGCAAGTAGTTGTCAGTTCAAACTCAACCAGTGGCACCATGGGAGAAAGGCCACATCACTTGTCAGATGGTTTCTGTGAACCAGAAAGCAGCAACATCAGAACTCCCTGTTCCTCATCCTATGACTATGCTCAGTGGAAAGCTACACTGGCAGGCAGACATGAAAGGCAATGTGATGTGGTACTGTTATAAAAACAGGAGAGCCTGTTTTAAATGGCATAATTCTTAAATGTACTGGGCACAGCACAGCCAAGGTATGCAATTACACCATATGTCAGCACTCAGGTGGTATTAGAGAGCACGTGCCTTAAGATGGACTAGTTTAAAAGGGCCCTGCCATACATTAAACGGAGCATTTTATTACTTTTCTGAATTGAACACAGACACAGAGCAGAGAAAAACCATCTGACTTCACTTACACCTAGTCTCATAGATGCAGGCATGACAGCATTTAAATCCGCAGGCAATGTGGAGTCTCTGATGAATGGGCACTGTTTCTGTCTGGAGGGATGATAATGTTTTGGATATAAATAATGGTGATGGGGCAGAGAGATAAAGTGAATATAACTGCTGGTGGTGGTGGTGTGTACTGTCAAGTCAGAACCGACTCAGAACTGATCCACCAGTGGATTTTCAGATGCTGTAAAGTAGCCTGGGAAGAGACTGACCATCTTCCTCCTGTGGAGCAGATGAGGGATTCAGCTTGGCAGCACAGCTCCTTACCACTGGGTCATCAGAGCTTAATGCCACTGAACAGTACACTGGAAAATACTGAAATGGCAAAAATTTTGGTGCATATATATATTTTGCCACAATAAACTTTTTTAAAAACCTAAGAAAAACACAAGTATACTTGAACTATATCTATTTCAAATTTGAAATGCAGACCTGAAATAATTTTGATGTACTACTGTCTTAAATACTAAGGATGTTGAGTACCATCAAGTACTCAAAAATGGACCCATAGCTAACCCTCCAGTGGGTTTTCAGAGGCAGTAAATCACATGGGAGGAGACTGTCCATCCATCTCCTGCAGAGTAACTGGTGGATTCGAACTGTGTGTCTTCAGGATTGCAGGACAGCTTCTTATCACTAGACCACGAGAGCTCCCTTAAGTCTAAGGATATAAAACATTATCGAGACTCACTTTCTTTTCTTCTTTGACCATAATACACATACCGGTTGCTGGATGGAGAGAACCAGAACGAACTGGGGGATTTGGGCCAAAAGTGTGCCGGGAGGAACTGGGCTTGTAAACCAACCCACACAGACGAAGAATTTTACACATGGAGCAAAAGCTGCCCAGGACAGTCCTCTGGGGATGCAGGTTGGCTTGACTCTCTCAGCAGCGAAGAAACAGCAAACGAACGGCTCCGAGTTCCCGGTGATGATGTCTTCTGCATACTTGGCTGCGGCCTTCCCACTGCTGCCTCCATCCCAGCTCAAGGAGGTCACAAGCCCACGCTAGATTCATGCTCAGGGGTTTACTGGAAACCCACTGGCCGCTGGGGTGGAGTTCTGAGGACATGCTCTGTGATCGCCAAGATTTCCAAGGGCACACAGTTCCCTTTCCTTCAAACAGCATTCTGAGCTGTGGGCTGAGGGCAGTGGGGGCCGCTCAGGGTTTCAAGTCTGGGAGATCATGCATGAGAATCAAAGGCCCACAGATAGCAAAGTGAGCTTTTATCCAGAAAGCCAGGGCCCTGGGTGAGAGCTTCGGGCAGTGTAGAGGCACCAAGTGGCACACTGCTTACCTAAAGATTACAGCTGAGAAAACCCTGTAAGCCAGTCCAACCACATCGCACACTGGATCACCAGGAGTCAGGACTGAATCAATGGTACATAGTTTGGTTTTGATCTAAAAGCAAACACAGAATCCACCCAGCCTGCACGTGGCCAATCTCAATCCCGTCCCCCCCCCCGTCCCCATCCAATGCCTTGTCACTACACGTCTCTGAGAATACACGAGCCTGCAAATGACTTCAAGTTCAGGAAAAATGTTACTGCTTTCCAGCAGCGTTTTCAAAGGCATTTTGCTAGGATGGTGGCTTGTCCCCTTGGCAAGGATCAGTTCAGCTAGGTAACTGCCCTTCCTCTTCGTCTTAATTAGATTATGTTTAACAGCACAGACCTAAGAGCAACTCGGCAGACAAGGAGTGGTTTAACCTGTAAATTAATAGGCCTGACTGGGATTATGGAAGCGAGCTGTGTAAACGCAAGGGGAGCGTGCTAAGCCAGCGTCCTCGGCCTGCTGACACAGCTGCGCCCGGGCTGCGGCCACGGGAGCGCCGAGGGGTTTTGGGTTGCAGTGAAGAAATCATAACAAAGACAGGAAACAGATCAGCACACTCTGGATTTAACACCCTCCCGAGGGGATGCTGCTGATCCCAGGCTGCAGATGTGCTGAACCGGCCTTGAAGAAATTCCACGTCACATGCTTCAGCTGACGAAGCGCAGCGTTTGGGCAAAGGACATGTGCTCAGAAAGTGGACAGAAATGACACTGCAGAGAGTTTCTTGTCTCTGGGACTAAAGGTGGGGCAACTAGAAGTCCATAAAAGGCTTTGGGGATGTCTGCTGAGCAGCCAGGAAGATGCCCACAAAGCCCAGTGTGTATTTACTCAGTGTAAGAAAGCCACCTAGACTCTTCCAATGGAGCCCCGGGGGGCAAACTTCACAATATACCAGACTGTGAGCAGAAAAGTTGGCGGTTCAAGTCCACCAGCCACTCCACAAAAGAGAGAGGGGCAGCCTCCTCAAGTACAGATTTCAGACTCAGAAACTTGATGTAGGGTCACTGACGAAGGACCAATTTGAAGACAGTTAGTTTGGGTTTAGACCCCTCCATTAAGATTTTTAATATGCCCTGGACTGCCAAAAGAACAGGCAGATTATGTCCTGGAGAGGTGCGGCCAGAGTGCTCCTGGGAGGCAAGCGTGATGAAGCTTTGTCATTCATACTCTGGACATACAGCTGGGCAAGGCTCTTCCTTGGAGAGGGACCTCAAGCTTGGAAAGATGAAAGGCCAGCAAAGAAGGGGAAGTCGCCCAATGAGTTGCACTGACACTGTGACATCAGCAATGGACCGCAGTGTCCCAGAGATGATGACAGTAACACAGGACAGGGCAGGTTTCAGGATAGCTGTTTATAGGGTACTTATGAGTCATACTCAATGGCACCTAACAACAACAACAACAACAGGAAAAGACCCTCTAATTAGGGAGCTCTGGTGGTCTAGTTAGTAGTAAAGAGTCGTGCTGCCAACCCAAAGGCATGCGATTCAAATCCGCCAGCTGCTCCATGGGAGCAGGATGGGCAGTCTCCTCCTGTGCAATTTACAACTTCTAAAAACCCTGTGGACAGTCAGCTATGAGTTGGTTCTGACTTGATGGTACACAATGATGACAACATTCATCCTTCCAATTATAGGATTTCTCAGCTTTTCCTACACTTTGCTCTTGTCTGTGTCCTAGTTGACTTAATGGCACCAAACAAGAACAAAATCTCTTCTGAGCTGGCCATGACAGGTGGAGTGCAGAAGTGCCCAGGTTACAGTTACGGCTCATTGGTATTAGTCATTTCACCTTAGGTAAATCTGCTCTCTCTTGGAGAAGACTGAACCAACCTCCTGCTCACTCACAACAAAGTCTTCATCACAATCACCTTTACTTGCTGCGTATGCAGCTTAATCACTGAAAAGGCTTTGAGCTTCATCTTGCCCTCAAAGTTAAGACTACTGTTTCATTGTATCTGTAAATTTGACCTAAACCGGGGACTTGTTCATACCCAGAGGACTGTCGGTTGTTGTTGAGTGTCATGGTGTGAGAACCAACTGATAGCTGACCTTCTAGTGAGCTAAGGCAGTAAACTGCCTATCCTTCTTGAGCAGAGAAGCTGGTGGATTTGAACTGTATACCTTTTGTGTTAGCAGTGTAATTAATTCCTTAACACGAAACCACCAGAGCTCCCTCTCTACAGAATGACATAAAGCCTTCTTCATTCAGCATTTCAAACAGCACTGACAACAAAAACATGAGTACTTTGCTGTGCAGAGCTTCTGGGAAGGTATGTT
>NW_006400066.1:1996447-2006380 GCF_000299155.1 Elephantulus edwardii | reverse complement strand
ACCCCGAGTATACTCCACTCTGCAACCCTCATTCCGAAGGTAGAGGTCATTTTACAAAGAAAAATGATCCAACACAATGTGGGAACTACTGAACAGTATCACATGCAAACAAATTACCACTGAAGATCATCCCAAAATGGCTAAAACAGTATACCTACAGGGAATTACCAGAAGTTCAAGGTGGGTTAGAAGAGGCTATGTGGCACTAGAGATAAAATTACTTATGTTAGATGGATCTTGACTGAAAGCAGAGAGTACCAAGAATGTCTATTGATTATGTGGAACAGAAAAAAATACAGCTAACATTGAGAAGATCGAGAATTCCTGAATACTTAATTGTGTTTATGTGAAACTTATATACCTAGACCAAGAAGCTGTTGTAGGAACAGAGCAAGGGAACACTGCATGATTTAAAACCAAGAAAGGTGTGCGTCAGGGCTATATCCATTCTCCATACCTGTTGAATCAATCTATATGCTGAACAGATCATTGAAGAAGTTGGACTATTTGAAGAAGATTGTGGCATCAGGATAAGAGGAAGACTCACTAATGACCTACATTAAGCAGATGATACAACCTTGCTTGCTGAAAGTGAGGAGGTCTTGAAACACTTGCTGCAGAGGATAAAATACTACAGCCTCCAATATGGATTACATACATCTCAACATTATGAAAACAAAGATCCTTACCACTGGGCCAATAGTTAGCATCATGAGAGATTAAGAAAAGACTGAAATTTACAATGATTTCATCCTACTTGAATCCATAATACCATTGGTACCAGCAGTCAAGAAAGCAAAAGATGTACTGCACTTGGCAAGTCTGCTGCCAGAACACCTTGCCAAAGTACTAAAGAGCAATGATGCCAGCTAAAGGACTATGGTGCACCTGATTCAAGTCGTAGCCTTTTTGATTACCTGCTATGCATCTGAAAGCAGAACAATGAATGACAAAAGAAAGATCAATACTTTTGAGTTGTGGTGTTGGACAAGAATGCTTAGTGTCCCATGAGCTGCCCAAAGAACAAGCACATATGTCTTAGAGAAACTAAGCCAGAGTGTTCCTTGAAGGCAAGGATGGTGAAGCTTTATCTCACATATTTTGGATGTGTTGTTAGGAGAGGCTATTCCTTCTCAGTCTTCCTCTTATCCTGATGCCACAATCTTCTTCAAAAAGTCCAACTTCTTCAATGATCTGTTCAGCATATAGATTGGGCAGGTATGGAGAATGGATACAGCCCTGACATACACCTTTCTTGGTTTTAAATCATGCAGTGTTTCCTTCTCTGTTCCTACAACAGCTTCTTGGTCTAGGTATATAAGTTTCACATAAACACAATTAAGTATTCTGGGATTCTCCAGCTTCTCAATGGTAGCTGTATTTTGTTCCGATCCACACAGTCAATAGACACTCTTGGTATTCTCTGCTTTCAGACAAAAGGAACATCATGCTGGAAAGGTGGAGGGTCAGCCAAAAGAGAAGACCATCTTCAATAAGATGGACTGACACAGTGATGGCAGCAATGGGATGAAGTGTATCAGAGATGATAAGGACGGCACAGGCCAGGGCAGGGTTCAGATCTGTTCACAGGGTTGCTGTGAATTGTACTCGACAGCACTCAACAACAACAATTAGTACATAGCACTGGGAATTAACATTTTTAATTCTTTTAACTGGGTCACACGAATGCATCTAAGACTGCATAAAGATGGGGTCGGCCAGGGTATTATATTATCCCATGACAAAGTGACAATCTGTGTCCTGGCTGAGAGGAAGACAGCAAGCGTCAGATACACCTCACACCTAAATATTAGAAAAAGGGTAAAATGTCATTTCACCTGTCATCGGTTTTTTGGTTCCATTTATAGGTATTTTATGGTTTTAATATTCCTCACCTATTGGGAAAAAATATATACACCAAACCATTGCTGTTGAGTTAGAAACAACTCATTAATTGATCCTCCATTGGTTTTCTAAGGCCTTAAATCACATGAGAAGAGCATGCCACTTTTTTCTCTCAGCATTGAAGGTGGATTTGAACTGTCAGAAACTTGGTTTTTAGGTTAGCAGTGCGGCTCCCTACAGACTTCACCACCAGAGCTCTGCTTCCTTATCTATAAGATAAACACATTTTGGGAAAGCTTTCGCAGGACCCTTTCAGCACCAACATAACTAATTTCCCAAGTTGCCCTTAAGCTTTCTTGGAGGGCACATTTTTGTTTCCCGTGTTAAAAAAGCATTATTAAGGGTCATATTTCTTTCTGACAATTGAAAGCAATTCTCTATTCCCTACCAGAGTTGGTCATTTATCCGAACAACTGAAGATGGAGAGTAGCCTTCAGCAGGGAAGGGTAGGTGATGGATTCAACTCCAGGCTGGTCCTTCCTGCGATAAAGCTGACAGCAAATGCTACTCTTCGATGCCAGAAAGGACTTTCTGGAGGCAAGTTCCACTAGCTCAATCTAGGATTGGTCAGGACTCAAGATCGAATAACTCAGTGGACATATGATTCACTGCTAAACAGCCACACTTCTTAAAACTCACCAACTCATTGACATGGACCCGGAACTGACTCAGCTGACCGGCTTGTGGTTTGTCAGAGACTGTAAACTGCATGAGAGGAGCTTGCCCACAGAACAGCTAGGGGGTTCAAACCACTCTCTTTATCCTAGACTTGTTCCTTCTAATATCTTCCCTCTAACAGAATCTAAGCTTATACTTTCTTAGATTTAGCTTCTCCAATTCCCTCCACTCCATCTCTACACCTAGGGGAGTTCTTATATCTCACAGTGGGGATTCTGAGTTTTAGCTTTCCTCTTAAATCAGAACTCTGAAACAGTTCAACCCCTGACTATTTGCTTTTCCACCCCAGATACACTGGCTCAGCACATATAATTTAACACAATCCCCAGGTGATTCGTAGATACACACACAAACATGCACTTTAAATCCACCAGCTGCTCCATGGGAGAAAGATGGGCATTATCCTCTCATGTGATTTACTGCCTCTGAGTGCCAGCTATGAGTTGATCCCAACTTGAAGGGGTAAAACAACAACAGTACACACAGACACACACACAGAAAAATCACTGGGGAATCTCATTCAAATATGGATTCAGTATATCCAAGTTGAGAAGACAAATTCTCAGCCAGGGGTTGAACCAGAATGAATCAGTTCAAAGATCTAGACTAAATAACTGATGGATACAGCTGGACTGCCCAGGATCTCACCAGGGGTTTGGCCTGACTAGGGACAGTCTCTCAGGTACAGACAGGGGAATGCTTCTTCACATGTGAAGGGTGACAATAAGGCTTCCTTCTCCCTGCTGCTTTAAGGCTAAAAAGTCATCTTTAGACCTTACTTAAAGACTTTAGCAGAGTCTTTAGGAGAAAAATAACACCCCAAACCCAAATATAGTACTGTTGAGTCCTAACTCATGACAACTCTATAGGGCAGAACAGAAAGACATGAAATGATTTTCAAGGCTACAATCTTCCCATTAGCAGACCACCACATCTTTGTCATATGCCTGGAGAGTTTGAACCTATGACCTTTCTGCTAGCAGCCAAGCACTTAACCATTGGGTCACCAGAGCTCCTCTCTGTGGAGAAGCATTGCCCATCTGGAAAGACACTGGCTGTTTAGTGACAGATTTCTCCCTTGTTCAGGAGGCCCCAGCTTGGTCCCTGCACACCTCATTTATAGGCACTGCCCTTCTTTTAATGGAGGCTTGTGTTGTCCCTCCGATACTTAATGGGGTTCAGCAGATCTTCCAGGCTAAGACATACTAGGAAGAAAGTCCTGGTGGTCTAAAGTCAGCCAGTCAAACAGTATGGATCACACAGCGCAACCCACAGCTGATCATGGGACCCGTGCAGGGCTGTGCAGCGCGTGTTCCGTGTGCACACGGGTAACTCTGGAAAGGACTCAGTGGCAGCTGACAACACCAGGGACGTCCATGCAGGCATTAGGAAGAGCCAGTATGCACAGAGCCTGGCACATGCCTGCTGCCAGAATTTATCCATGAAATAATAAATGAGAACGTTTTCCTCCCTTAGAGAGCTCCAATGGGGTGGGTGGTGGGTGCCTAGAATGATGGAGCATAGGTAAGTAGCCACATTCTGGGTGGAGACAAAAAGGACATTTTAGATTATCTCGCAATGTTGCTCCTATCTACCTCCAACGCTGTTAAGACTAGGTTCTTGTCAGGAGATCCAGAGCCCCTTTCTCTGCACACATTGGCCAACACACATCCTCTTGGCTGCTGGAACTCCTTTACTTCTTTCCCTGCCCTTTACAAAGTTTCACAGTATAAGGGGTACTGGTGCCAGGATACCATTTCCAGCCTCTCAGACATAAGGGACACAGTGGAGGGGGCCGGAAGAAGAAGGCCTAGGGCTTTCTCTCAAAGGAGGATCATATGCTCATAAGCTGGCCCTGAAATCAACCTGGAAGTCCAGCAAACACATGTGTTCAGCACACAAATTCATTTATTTAATAGTTTTCTTTTAATTATTCTGTGTTTCAGGAACCATACTGTCCTTTCAGTACCTCCCAGGGGGATTGCCTCAAGGTTTGTCCCTTAACACATGGGCAAGAGATGAGTGATCTGTGAGTAACCTGTTCACTTCTTTACTGGGAATGTACAAGAAAGAAAAGGACTGTACCAGTCAGATCTGATTTGATGGTACACACAAAAAAAATAAAAAAAATTAAAATAAAAAAAGATAAAAGAAAGAAAGAAAAGGAAAATAAACTCAGTTGCCCTCACTGGAGGAGGAGCCTTAGTGGTTGTTAAAATACTTGGCTGCTAACTGAAAGGTTAGCAGTTCAAACCCACCAACTGCTCCCTGGAGAAAGATGGGGCTATCAGTTTCTAATAAAGTTTATTGTTATGTGTCATCGAGTTGAATATGACCCATAGTGACCTAAAGAATAGATCTGAACCTTGTCCTATCCTGTGTTCACACTTTCCAACACAGTAGGGCAGTCACCATGTCAATTCACCTTGTTGAGGGTCTTCCTCTCCTTCACTGACCTTTTGCCTTTCTGAGCATCATGTCCCTCTTCAAGGAATAGCCCCTCCTAACAACATGCCCAAAGTATGTGAGATGAAACTTACCCCCTCTTTTCTCTAAAGGGTATTCTGGCTACTCCTTCTCCAAGACATAGCTGTTTGCATACTTGGAAACCCTTTGGAAGAGTTCCACTATAGTCGCTCTGGTTTGGGATTGACTTGATAGCCAGGGGCTGGGATTTGGATTTAGCAATGGGCTCAAAGGAGCAACATCAGTAAAACAGAATGGTTTTGACAAGGGACATCATTTGAACAAGCGCGGAGTCCCTCTGCTGTCATCCAAATAAGAAAACCCTGCCTGGCTAGTCCCTGTCTTCATTCTTCTGCTACAGTCACTCAGGATGGGCCATGCGAGGGACAGGAATTCTTCATTTACAATGTGCCCTGAGGGTTTTATGGACTTCACCTCACCTTTTGCATTTTCTCCCATTCCAAATTTCCTTTTATGCCTCAGTGGAAGCCTCAGCCAAAGGGAGAGACATTTTTCTTCCCACTGGAGTAGAATTCAGGAATTTATCTGTCTTAAAGCCTTGAGTCAAGCTAAATTATGTTACCTGGGGATGTTGCCAAAGCACAGGTCTGTGCTCTGTTTTGAATCATGAAGCCACTAGTGGTAACCTCATGTGCAGATCCCTGTGATTAAAAACATCAGTGCATACTGTGTGCTTCACAAAAGCCAGCTGCCAAGCATGTTAGACCTTCAGAATAGTTTTCCTGATAATCTTAATTTTGAACCTTCACAAAAAGGCTGGTGACACAAGCTCAGGGCCAATTCTACTTGTGATGCCATGTTATTCACAGATTAGCTTAAGGATGACCCGGTGATGCACCTTGCCCAAGCATCTTCCCAACAGTTCACGGCAGACCTCTCTTCTATTTCTCATCTGCAAAGTCTGTCCATCACCCTCCTGAGCTGCACTACAGAGACAGGGGCACTGCCGAGGGTCAGTCCTTGCATGGTACATACGTTACCGGGAGGGTAGTGAAGGAACTGCATCCAAGTATCCCTGGGCTTGGCTTTGTCATTCCTACGGTCATTTTCCCATGTTTTAAAGCTTTGTCTTATTTTATTTGGTAGGTGATAAAGCAACTCTGAATATTGGTTAAGTATAAAATAATCTTGTTCACTAAAAATAAGTCAGCTTGGCTAATCAGTCACTGAATCACAGTAGACTGAGGGAGGACTGGTGAACTGGAATTAGACGGGGGAGATAAACGACATATTGTGTCTTCACTATAAAAACCAAAGGACATGAAGGTCAGAAAGGAAGCTACTGAGCTGAGGTTTCTCCAAAACCTAAGAAGTAAATAAAAGGACTATTAAACACAACAGGGTGCAAACAATGCAGGGAAGATAATTTAGATAACGGGGACCTCCTGAAAATTAAGTGCTTATACTTCTCAAAATATTTTACCAAAAGAAGTTGGGGGGGGGGCCCCTACCGACTTTGGCAAAACCCACCTGGCATAGATTAGATTAGAGACCTAATCTAATCTACTAAGAACTTCAACAACAAAAAGCAAACAACCAAATCTAAAAATGTGCAAAGGACGTGAATAGACCTTTTGCACCTGTTCACTCTGATGGCAAATAAATGTTGGGGGGGAAAAAGATCATGGTAATTGGCCATCAGAGATACAAATCATAATCATAATGAGATACCTCCATAAAAATGACAGAGATTATAGAATGCATGAATCCATTCACCTGACACACTCAAAACAGGAAAATCTGCAGGGACAGATAATAGATTAGTGCCTTTGGGGATTAGAAAACAGAAGAACAGGGAATAACAGCTAATGCACACGAGGTTTCTTTGAGATGATAAAAATGTTCTAAGATTGATAGTAAGATTACACAACTCTGTTAAAAACCACTGAATGTACACTTTAAACGGGTAGTTTGTATACGAATCATATTTTTTAAAAAATCACAGCTGTTACCAAAAATAATAAAGGCTGCTGATGGTGGCAGGCACTTTATCAGATGCTTACAGGGTGCTGGCAGGCGAGCAGATACTCTGATGATGCTGGGATTCCACCAACCCAAACAGGGAGCTCTGGGGGAAGAGTCTGTAGGGAGTTGCACTGTTAACCAGACCCTCTGACAGACAGAGAAAGATGGGAAATCTCTCCTCTCCTGTAATTTATCGCCCCAATAACCTGCTGTAGGGTCAGCTATGGGTTGCTGAGGTTGCTTCAAAACCTAAGAAGTAAATAAAGGGACTATTAAACACAACAGGGTACAAACAATGGACAGTTCCTACTTGAGGATAATTACAGAGACCAACACAAACAGTAGCTGGAATGCTGAAGACTGTAAGTTTCTTTTATTTGAAAAAGACAAAGCAAAGCAGCCTCATTACTTTCTACCCAGAGTTTATTAAGAGAATAAAGTGTAGCATTTCCCACCTAAGTCTTCCTCTTTCAAAGCTGTTCTTTTGGGAGCTCAGGGTGGGAGAGAGTGAAGGAAGGGGTGGCAGGTTCCACAGATGAACAAATTGAAAGGATACACTTACCCTGTCTCTCAGTGTCCCCCTCCTCCTTCCACTCTCACCACCTCCTATTGTAGGCTTTCACACCCTAATGGTCCCCAAAATGAGCTCTGGAGCACAGAACCTGCTTTTAGCATCATCTCTTCCAAAAGCAATTGACTTAATCCTTGTATTTTGGCACAGCATGATACTCATTGATTTTCTTTTCATACTTCTTTTATGATGTTTGTCTTGGGCCTTGTTGTTGTTTTGTTCCCCAAGTGAAAAATGTTTCCATACTACACTGCCATGTCCATAAAGCAACAGCCGCTCAGCAAAAACTGCTTAGGATCTGAACTTAACTCTCATCCTTGTCATTGTGTTTAAGACCTTTAGCAATGCCAGCCAAGCAAAAAGATCTAGAAATCAAGAAAGTAATAAGATAAACAACTCGACAAACGACTCGACGGCACATAACAACATCAACAAGAATACACTTGCATATACACAAGCAAAGGACAACAGTAAGTCACCTCACTGTCTGAATGCAATCAGGACCACCCACTGCCTGCCTTAACCATCAAGTGATCTGGTTTCCTCCCAGGAGTGCTGAGGGGGGTGGACAGGAGGCTCAGCTCTTCCCATTGCTGACCTTCTAATGGTCAGACAGATGCCCCTCAGTTACTACTGTCAAAGCCAGCAACGTCTTGGAGTCACAGGTTCAAGTGTCTTGTCTTTCTTATCTTTTTTGCTTCTCACTTCGCCCCCACTGTCATAATCCATTATCACCTTATTCAGTGATGACAGCTCTGTCCCTGCTCCCTCATTTCCACTTTCCCTTCTCAGTGGCAATGTTATGTCACTGTGCACCATCAAATCAAAACTGAACCATGGCTAACTCTCCAGCAGAGAGGCAGCGCCTGTCAATAGCATAGGAGGAAAATGCCCATGTTTCTCCTACAGAGAAGCTAGTGAACCATGATGTGCCTTTGGGTTGACAGCACAACTCTTTGCAATTAAGCCACTATTTTCCCCTGTTGTGTGGTATTAGGTGATGGTGGTTGTTGTGTACCTTCGAATCAGAACTGACTCACAGTTGACCCTCCAGCAAGTTTTCAGAGGCTTAAAACTGCATGGGAAGAGAATGCTCATCTTTTGTACCACAGAGCACCTGGTGGATTCAAACTGTGAGCCTTTGAGTTGGCAACATAACTCCTTACTACTAGGCCACCAGAACCTACAAGGTGGGACACTAAAAACCAGCTGCTGTCAACTCAACTCTAGATCCTGCACCATCTTCACAATGGTCCGTATGTTTGAAGTCTACTATTGTGGCCAGAGTGTCAATCACACTCATAGAGTTTCTCATTTTTCTGGCCTTTTAAACCACGATGTCCTTTTACAGTTATTGATCTTTCCTGATGCTACGTCCAAAGTAAGCCAGTCAAAGTCTCACCATCCTCTGGGATTCATCACTCATAAGTATCCCCTCGCCACATGTTTTGTTAAAACATTCAGGGAGGGTTATTTTCTTGTTATTGTTTTCTGTCAAGTTGGAGTTAATCACATGGGAGGAGATTGCCTATCCCTCTCCCACAAAGTAGCTGGCAGATTTGAACCATGTGCCTTTGGGACTGCAGCACAGCTTCTTGACACTAGGCCATCAGAGCTTCCTAGGTCTGAACTCTTTTACCTGGCTTTCTTACTCCCTGACATAAACATCCTGCACTGCAGCTCTAGGAAGGCTTCATGACTATGCCCTCTTTGTGAACTCACTCTATCCTCAAAACCCCCCAAGTGGATTCCCATCAGAATCAATGTCCCTAGAGATTCTGACTTTACTCGTTTTACCTTTCACTTCTTATTTTCCTTGTCTTGACTCTCTCATCACCACCACAAATCTTAACCTCCATACTGACTTGGATTATCAGCTATTGTTACTTAAGTAATAAAATCTATTGTTTTCATTGCAATGTCCCTGTGAGCAAGGACCATTACTTACTCTATATATCTTTCTTCAAAATCCTCCACAGATCTCAGCTTGTGTGTGTGTGTGTGTGCACGCATTTATATTTGGTGGAGGCAGGAGTGGCATTCACTTCCTAAACAGCATGCCTCTGGAAACTCTTTGAACTTTGATAAATGGCGATGATTGTTGAAGGGTTTTCAGGCCTTTTGTTCATGGGGTTGCTATGAGTCAGGCTCGACTTGACAGTAATCAACAAATATATATACGTGTGTGTGTGTGTGTGTGTACATACACACATAAACATATATTTTTTTTTCTTTTTGTGCACCATTGAATCAGATCTGACTGGCACAGGAGCAGATGCCCCTCCTTTTCTAGCAAAGGATCTAGTGGATTCAAACCATGCACCTTT
>NW_006400066.1:1965398-1996347 GCF_000299155.1 Elephantulus edwardii | reverse complement strand
TGTGTGTGTGTGTGCGCGCACGCATTTACATTTGGTGGAGGCAGGAGTGGCATTCACTTTCTAAACAGCATGCCTCTGGAAACTCTTTGAACTTTGATAAATGGCGATGATTGTTGAAGGGTTTCAGGCCTTTTGTTCATGGGGTTGCTATGAGTCAGGCTCGACTTGACAGTAATCAACAAATATATATACGTGTGTGTGTGTGTGTGTGTGTGTGTGTGTGTACATACACACATAAACATATATATTTTTTTTATTTTTGTGCACCATTGAATCAGATCTGACTGGCACAGGAGCAGATGCCCCTCCTTTTCTAGCAAAGGATCTAGTGGATTCAAACCATGCACCTTTGGGACTGCAGTGTAGCTTCTTTGCCACTAGGCCACTAAAGCTCTGCCTACATATAATACTTTGAAGAGGGGGACATGAAGCAGAAAGAGATGAGTCTATGTGTTATGACTTGACAATTTGGGGCCAAGGCCTCTGTCTCTCCAAAAATCAACTTTAGAAAATGTTCTTGTAAGATTCACAAAACCACATGCGGAACAGTGCATACTTTATGTATTCAACAAATGTCACTCATCCTTTGCAAATATTTGTTTTGCTAGGGAACATCCCTGAGTTCAATGATGAACAAAACACATACCATCTCCCTCCTCATTGACCTTACAACATGGTGGGAGAAAAAAAAACATTGAGTAAATAATTACAAGCATGTAAGGGGTTTATCGTTCTCCTTCTTCCTCTGATACCTGACCCTTGAGAACCAAATGAAATCACTTTGCACTCCCATCGCTCAGTCAGCATCCACAGCTCTCTGCTATCTAAAGCCTCCTTCCCTCTACACCCCGACATTTTCTTTCCTTCCTTTACCATTCCAGGCACTTCAAACTCTTCAGTTCTTCTCAGTTCTTTGTGTGCCTAAATGTACCTAGGCGCTCAGCAAGGGGGACACACAAGGCTTTCAATTTCTCAGACTTGCCCTTTTTAGGTGTGGACTGTAATTATAAAAAGGAAAAGAATGCTAATACTCTTTCCTTCCTTTCTTCTTCCCCTTCCTGCCTTTCTCACTCTCATATCCCTTCCACTTTTCTCTCTTCTCCCCATTCTCACTCTGACTCACAATCTTCAAAATGAGGTTAATAAACTATAAAAAATCAGAGATGGAAAATGGAATCACTAATTTTCCAGCTGGGAAAAGGACTCACTAAGATGTTTAAACATAACTGTTTCCATTTTACAGAATCACAATCTTATTAGCTCTGAGAGCCGTAGAATTGGAACTAACTCCATTAGGTTTCTGATGCTGTCAAGTGCCAAGGGAAGAGACGACTGTCCACCTCTCTCCCACAGAGCTGCGGGTGGATTTGAACCACCAGAGAGGCACAGTCTTTGGATCAGCAGTGCAAATCCCTAAGGACTATGCCAGTAAGCTCCCTCCTCTACAATCTTGGACAAGTCACATACACATACACACCAAGTCTAAGACAAAGAGGATCTCCTGGCACTTCTTTGGTGACTTCTTATATTTGATCACAAAGGTGAAAGTGTCACAGCTTCCAGTGCACATTCTTCTCAAAGAAGGCCATGTTGTTGTGTTGTTATGTGCTGTCAAGTCGCCTGCAACTCATAGCAACCCTCTGTACAATAGCTCTGAATCCTGCTCTGTCTTGAGCCAGTCTCACTCCAATACACCTAACCCTCATTGTCCTAATTACTGTATCAATCCATCTCATCCAGGTTCTTCCTCTTCCTGTGCTGTCCCTCCACTGTTCCAGGCTCTGTGAAACAGAGCTTCAATATCCTAGCCTCCAAGGCAAAAGTTGGTTTCACTCTCTCCAAGACAGACCTATTTGTTTTCTTGGCCCTCCAAGGTATGTTCATGATTCTCCTCCACCAGCACAACTCAAAGGGATCAATTCTTCTTCTGTCCTCCTTAGTTATTATACAGTTCTCTGATGCATAGCAAGGAACTGTGAAGATCATGAATGGACTAGATCAGGCACATCTTAGTCTCTAGAATGGCATCGTTGCTTCTCAGTACTCTGGAAAGCTCTCTGACCGCAGATTTACCTAATGCAACTGACCTTTTGATTTCTTGACTGCTGAAGTGCTGATTGTGGAGCCGAGCAAGCTGTGGCTAGTGTAATTTTCCTTTTGCTGATAGCTCATGGATTTATGCTTGCATTCCACGTGTCTTTAATTAACATGAGAACCACAGAGAAAATGTTCGTAATGGTAAATATGAACAGACCACTGAATTCAGAGAGTCAAATTTTCTCAAGATTATGAATGACAGTGTTGTGCTTTTTATTAAATTTGAAGACATGTGTATTTGAAAAATATCCACTGATTTTATGAAGCTTTAAGGGAAGAGAACCTTCCAGGCCTGAGTTCAGAAATCTAGAATAAGGCTGTTTCCAAACCCTTAGGCCTAGACAATGTTTCAGTGTTCACATTGGTACATAAAAGGGACACAAAGGAGTAGAAAATGATGATCAGGAAAACACTAGAATCTCAAACAAAAATAGTGAGAAGATAAGAAAACATTCTACCCTACAGTACATGTCAAGTAACATTTGCACTGGCTACCTGGAGAAACTAAGGTACAAAAATACTGATTCTGAGTTGTTAAACCAAAAAAAGTGATATTTGAAAAAAATACAGAGGCAATTTAGACTCAAGTATTTAATCCAATTATAGGCATAAACTTTAACAGTTTATGACTTTAAAATCATCTTATCCAAAACCCTTTATTTTAAAGAAGAGCTTAAGTCCCAGAGAGTATGTATAAACTTTCAAAATTCAATAGAGAAAGAAAAATATTGCAAAACTAACTCACTCATCAGTACTAATACAGAGCAGGTTATTAGAGGCTTTAAACTGCATGAGAGGAGACTGCCCACCTTTTTCCCTCAGAACAGCTGGTGGATTTCACACCATCTGCCTTTGGGTTGGCAGCACAGCTTCTTACTCACTAGGCCACCAGAGCTGCTTTCAATTCAGAACTCTTCAAATGTACAGTGATATACACACACTTACACATACACAGTGTTGCTGCTGTTGTTACACGCCAACAAACTAACCACAAATCACAGTGACCCTATGAAAAGCAGATCTGAACCTTGCCCTAACCTGTACTATCCTCAGAGTCTCTGTCATGTTCAAGTCCACTGTGGGGGTCACTGGGTCAACCCAACTTGTTCTTCTCTTTCTCTGACCTTCTTCCTTTCCCAGCACGATGTCTCTCTCCAAGGATTGGTCTCTTCTGGGAATATGCCCAAAGTATGTGGATGACGTTTCACTATCCTTGTCTTTGAGGAGTACTCTGATTGTATTTCAAGATAGATTTGTTTGTTCTTTTGGCAGTCCATGGTATAGTGAATACTTCACCAACATCCTAATTTAATGGCATTATACTTTACACATATACATAAATGAAGTACCACACTTACAATACAATTTTTAAAAATCTAGTTCTCTTTCTCTCTTGATTAAAAATGAGCAATTCCAGAGTACTTTTTAAGTCATTCACTTGCATGAAATAGCCTTAAAATGCCCTGTGACGTGGGTAATCTTGTTATCTCCATTGTCATAAGAAAATCGAGGCCTGGATGTAAACTCCCTTACTCATAAAACACCTCTGTTTATAGGAAGTAAATTTTGGTCCATCAAAAATAGAAAAAAATAGTCACTGTTTCTGCACCATTTTATTAGATCAGATATGTTCTGAATTGGAATTTGAACTTAACAGAAAAACGAGCACACAGAATGGACTGACTTGGCCACAGCTTAATAACAGCTGTGGAGCTTATGACATAAGGAGGCGGAAATTACCTTCCCACCTTCTTTCATGGGCTGACTTCAAACACATTCTCACACTTAGCCCTGGACCTTTTCTGAGGACCAAAGGAAACAAGCCCTCAGCACAGACAGAGAGAGGCAGTGGGCAGGGGGTTCCAACCCGGTTCCAGGATTACTGATGTCTAGCCAGTATCACCCCAAGACCAGAGATAGAAAGGAGGGCAGCTCCCGTCCCATGTATCAGGCAGCTCCCTCTATTGTGCCTGCTGGTAGAGAAAAGGCAATTTGTTTGGCTGGCTGACAGTTTTCCCTCATGCAAATGCACTGCTGTTGGAACAGTCTGCTTTTCATCAAATGTGAAAGTTCCAGAGGCAAAGAGCCACGTCTCTTCTCTTCATTGTGCCTGATGCCCCACACATTATGAATGGGTAATAAATGTCAGGCCATTTTCATACTGCATTGACTGAGAGTGACATTTCCCCATGAGTTCTGCTTTTTTCAATTCCTTGGCAAACTTTTCGCAAGCAGTGGGCACTGCTTAAGGCCAATCTCTTGCGTTCGCATGTCTCCCTTAAGCCCTAGAGCACTTATCCCTACCCACCTGGCTTTTTCTACTTCTACCTGAAGAACTTAAGCACAAATTTCTGACTTTTGATGTCACTAACATCACAAAATGACAGTTCCCAATACCATTCCTATTTTAGGGTTCTTCGGGGGAAATGTGAGACCTTGCTACCAATATGGACAATTTTACAAGTAGATTTTTGTGGTTGTAAGTCTTTCTATAATTTTTATTTCCCTATAAAATGGAAAAGATTAATTATAAATGACAATTGATGAAATGGTCAAACTCGAAGAATGTAATCAAGGTCAATGATTTGTGACACAGACACTGCTCAATTGGCCTATGTTCTGCTTTGCATACTCTCAATCAAAGAACAAAATAATTTTAAAGAAAAAACCATAATGATGATAGAATAATTGGGCAAAAGATAGTGAGAATGGAAATAACCTTGAAATTTGAATCAGTGTCACTGAATTGTACATGAAGAAATAGTTGAAATAACATATCGTTGGCTATGGATAAATAGATGAATTTTTTTTTTTTTAGAGATGGAACAATCATGCAAGAATTTCATTAACAAAAGTATTGTCAAACATGAAATGGGTAATTTAAGGAAAAACAAGTTCTCTGCCTTAAAGGAAACAACCATGACGTGTTTTTCTAAGGTCTGGCTCTCTTGGTAACACATCCAAAGCATATAGAGGAAAGTCTCACCAACCTTGCTTGAAAGGACCTTAGGGGTTTATTTCTCCAAAATAGGTATTTGTGCTTTCGTTGTTGCTGTGTGCTGTCGAGTTGGAACCAACTCCTAGTTGACTCTCTAGTGGGTTTTCAGGAGCAAATGGCACAGGAGGAGACTGCCCAACCTTCTCGTGCAGAGCAGCATGTGAATTTGAACTGCATGCCTTTGGGATTTCAATGCAGGTTCTTATCACCAGGGTACAAGAGCTGGTCATGGTGTGTTTCACATTCTTCACCAACACTACAATTCAAAGTTCTTCCACTTCCCTTATTCATTACCCAAGTTTAACTTTAACATGAAGCAACGTAAAAGACACTGGCTTGGGCTGGGCACATCTTAGTCCTAAACCTGACAGCCTTGTTCTTCAGCTCTTTAGAAACTGTCCTTTCCAACAGATGAGCCCAGTGCAGTAAGTCTTTGATTTCTTGATTGCTGCTTCCACAGGGGCTGGTTGTGGATCTATATGAAATGAAATCCTTGACAGCTTCAATCATTCCCACTTATCATTATTTTAGTTGTGAGGACTTTATAAAAATAAATTCATTTTATACTGGCTTACTTACCAAGCTCATATACATTGCTTTCACACCGGATCCTTCCCTTTCCCTTTCCCCAGCCCTTGGTTGTGAGGACTTTTATTTTCTCTGTGTTGAAGTGTAATCGACACTGAGAGTGAAGAGAATCTGATCTTCAGTAAATGCTTGTTTTCAGCAAGTCTGAATTATCTGCATGTTGTAGGTAGTTAATAAATATCCCTCTAACCCTATTATTGCTGAATTAATTCATGTAGTCCAACTAGTCAGATTATTCATTCAGCACAGAGACTGAGTGAATATGGTGAAAAGATATAACAATTATGTTAAGAGTTCTGGAACTCCCACACAGTCAAATGCTTCTGTAAAGTCAACAAAACACAGGGAAACATGTTTCTGGTATTCTCTCCTTTCAGCCAAGCTCTGTTTGATATCAGCAATGATATCTGACATTCCACAATAAGTGAATGCTCTAATTATTGGAAATAAGATCATTAATATTAAAAACAAGCACAAATCCTACTGTTAAAAAAGGTTGAAACAGTATATCAACAGAGAACTTCTAGAAATTCAAGATAGATTTAGAAGAGGATGTGGAAGCAGGGATATATCACTGCTAATGTCGGATGACTGCCAATGTGGGGTTTCTCAAACGATTTCTTCCACAATGCAGTCGATCTGATTCCTATGCAGCCCATCAGGTGAGGTCCATGTGTAAAGTCGTCATTTTCTGTTCCACTCTTATTAGCGTAAGGGAACCAAGATCATAAGGTAGAAACTGTGGAGAAACAGGGACAAGCAACCATCTTGGTAAAGGAGAAGAAGCTAAGCTTCTAAATAGATGAAATTTTTTAAAAAATGGTTTGAAATGGTTAAGAGTAAAGATCTTGCTTTATTCTTCTCTGTGTCACAGTTAATGGTCTAACATAGTATTTAGTGAATGCTGATGAGAACTATAAGGTATTCATATTGTCCTTTGATTATTTCCAGGACTATGTAGCAGTAAGATTTCTATATAAATCATGACCTGTAACATTCACTTACTATCTCCTAACAGTCCTTACCATCTGGCCTGGAAAATGTACTAAATAAAAGATAGTATAAGGACATTCTCTTATAAGTGAAAAATAAGATACATGAGATTTTTTTCATGTTTACATGTGTTTTTATGTTATGCTCTGGATTAGCAGGATCAACATTGGTAAATCAAAACGTGCAAGCATTTCAAACTTTTATTTTTCCAAATTATTGTTTGGAAAGGATGTATGTGTTTAAACTACCACTAAATATATAAAGGACTGTTTTCTCTCAACTGTTTTATACCTGAGTTGCCCAACATGATAGTCATTAATGACATGTAGCTATTTATTTGAAATGAAAAATTCAGCTTTCATTCACAATGACTAGATTTCAAGAGACAGATAAACACATAGAGTTACTACTGTTACTATCGTTTTGGATACCATAACTATAAACTGTATCTATTACAACAGAAAGTTGTATTGGAAAGTATTACTTTAAATTATGGTCATTTTTATCAAGGGAGAAAGAATAGTTGTTATTGTTGTTAAGTGCCATCGAGTCGCAGTCGACTCATAGCGACCCTATGAAGCAGAGTCCTCGATGCTTGGGTGCCTTTCGTCCTCTCTCCAAGTTCATAAGGTTTCTGGAGGCAAGCTATTACGGAAGTGGATGCCACTCCTCCTTCCAAGCTTGTTTAATCGGGGAGCTCCACCCCACTCTCAGTCTGCATTGGGTAGCTAACTATTAACGCATTTGATCCATGCGTGTCACAGTGTTCAGCCTCACAGCAACCACAAGTGAATAGAGTTCTCTTTTCTATAAATGCTGCATTTTCACTCTTGGGACTTAAAATTAAAAACTAAAATGTCAGCAATGTAATTTCCCTGCTTCACAGAACAAGGACATGTTAGAAATATTATTTCAAACTCTGTAGAATATAGAACATTTCAAGCATGTGGAATGAAAATGTAGGCTGGATTTCTGCCAGAACCTTTGCAGACTTTTTACTTCAATATTCTTATTTTCAAGACAAGTCTAAGTTCCTTTACCTTCTGAATCAAATGAAAGGAACTGATCTATGTATGGAGATACACCAGCAGAGGGAAAAAGAGAGAGAAGAAAGACAATCCTAGTGTGAAAAAGGGAAGTTTGTTTCAATCAGGGCCAAAACTGTTTCCAAATGCTATAAAAAGGATAAAAATGAAATATCAAGCAAAACAGAAAGCATTTATAATGATGACTCACATTAGGAGACTAATTACATAGTATTTCACCTAGAAAGTTCACAAAGATTCAGGGCTTCCTATGGTTTTCCTCCCCTGCCCCTTCCTAATATAGCTCTCTGGGGAATGCCCACATTAAAATATGTTTAACAGTATCACTCAACTCAAATTCATTGCTGTCAAACTGGAACTGACTCATAGCTGACCTTCCAGAGGCGTTTCAGAGATGGTAAATTTTAAGGGAGGAGATTGCTCATCTTGCTCCCACGGAGCAGCTGGTGGATTCGAACCACCACAGAGATGCTGCCTCTGGGCTAGTTATCAACACAACTCCCTACACACCCAGGAGTTTCTTCTTAACACTGCAAAAGACACTAAATTCCATAAGTCACATTAACTTTTGTTCATTCAATCACTTCTCTGCCACACACTGATTTCTTCTTTTTGATGTTTTCTCTTTTGATAAACTGTCAAAACCAAAAAAACTTTCCAATTCCTAAGAATTTAGGTTCCATTTCTAACAAAATTACAAATTCTTTTCAAGTCAGCTTAAAATTACTTTGTGAAAAAGCTGAATTTGAAAATGCTCTATGAAGACAAAATCTTATACTTGGACAATTATAAACAATATGAGTCAAATTATTATTCAATTATATTATTACATATTCAAGAAAAAGAATTTTAATATGAAATTATTATTAAACTATAACAGAATATATACTATAAAGGGGGGAAGAATTACAGGGGGAAAAAAGGAAAATAAGCAAATGTTTAGCCACAGATAGAAATAACTGCAGAGGGTTGACAGGCAGGAATGGGAGGGGAAGGAGAGAGAGCAGTGAATGGATTCTGTTGGTGGTGAGTACCATCGAGTCAGAACCAGCCCACAGCTGACTCTGCAGCAGGTTTTCAGAGGCTGTAAATGGCACAGGAGACAGTCCATCTTTCTCCCACAGAGCAACTCATGGATTTGAACCTTTGCACCATTCGTTATCATTAAGCCCAGTGAATGGATCAATAGAATGAAACATTGCTTGTTGTTGTTCCTAGATGCCCTTGAGTCAACTATGACTCACAGCAACCCTATGAACAATGGATGTGAACCCTGTTTTATCCTGTGCCATTCTGACCATCTCTGACATACTCATTGTTAGAGTCACTGTGTCAATACATCTTGTTGAGGGAGGGTCTTCCTCTCTTTGTCTGACGCTACACTGTTCCCAGCATTTAGCTGGTGCTTTCTAACAACTTGATCAAAGGATGCGGGACCAAGTTTCACCATGTTCGCCTCTAAGGAACACTCTGGTTGCACTTTCTCCAAGACATTTATTCTTTACCAGGCCATGGGATATTCAGTGCTCTTCTCCAACACAATTCAAAGGCACTGATTCGTCTTCTGTTATCCGTATCAACTGTCAAACTTTCAGATGCATGATAAGCAACTGAAAATATCACAGCTCTCCTTTGCTTTAAACTTATATCCTTGTTCTGTAGCATTTTTGAGAGGTCCCTGACAGAATTTCTGAGGAAATGGTGGCTGGTTACCATACTGTTTTAGATTGCCGAAATATTGTTTCCCCTTCTTTCTTTTTTTAAATTGGTTTGCTTACAAGGTTTGTATACACTATGTTTCATAGTATTCTTCATTCACATTATGTTTCATGAAATCATTCACATGCATTATGTTTTATAAAATTAACCGCCATTGGACCTTGCCCATCATTACTGTCTTTTCACCTGGATCCTTCTCATTTCCTTCTTCACCACCCCCTGAACCCACCAAACTGTAAAACCTTTTGGTTTCACCCCTACTCATCCTCACCCCTCCGTTCCCACCCTTTGCCCCTTGAGCTACCATGCATGTTTTACTAGTTACCTTTCTATTTTTACAATAATGGTCTTATGCACTTTGTCCTTATGAAAGTGAGTCTGTTCACTCAGCATAATGCTCTGTAGTCTCTCCAAGTCATGTAGTACTTTTTGAAATTGTTGCTCCTGAATGTTGCATAGTATTCCATTGTGTGAATGTACCACAGTTTCTCAATCCATTTAGTTGTGGTTGGACATTAGGGCTATTTCCATGTTCTTGTGATGGTATATAATGCTGTTATGAATATTGGTGTACAAGTCTCCATTTGTGCCTCAGTTCTAATTTCTTTGGTCATATTCCTAGTCATGGAATAGCTGGGTTTCTATGTTCAACTTTGTCTAAATATTTTTAAGAAATTTTATCTTCTTATGCTCTTTTCTTGTTTGTTTGTTTTTAATTATTACAGACAAAATGTTGTACGATCGTCATCACTGAGTAACTCCAGAATATTTTCATCTACCTGTAAGGATGTGCATCAAGGTTGTACCCTTTCACCTCACTGATTCTAGCTATATGCTGAACAAGTAATGCATGAAGTTGATCGATATGAAGAACAATGTGGATGACTGGAGAAAGACTCATTAACAACCTACAAATAAGCAGATGATAGAAACTTCCTTGCCTAAACTGAAGATGATTTGGTACATTTACCGATGAGAGTAAAATATGCTAGCCTTCAGAATGGATTTCACTTGAATGTTCACAAATGGGAAATACAAACAACAAAATGATAAATGCAGGAGGGAAAATGACATCAACATTTTCTTTCTGCATGGATAAACAATCAATGTCCACAGAAGCAGTAATTTTAAAAATAATGCAATATTAGGAAAATCTTCTACAAAGACCTCTTCAAAGTTTTGTGGGTTTCATATTGCTTTTTGTTGTTGTTGTTGTTTGGTTTGGGTTGGTTTTTTTTCTCCCCCTTTCCTCCTCCCCCCGCACATCCTCATCCTTCTGCTTCCACCCTCTTCCCACCTCACACTAGGTCCTCATACTCATTCTACAATAACAGATTTATACAGTATTTGTCCTCGTGGGACTGAGTTAGCTCACTTAGCATAATGTTTTTCAGTCCTTTTCGAGTTAGGAAATAATTTTATACTGGTTTACATACAAAGTTCATATACATTTCAAACCCATAAAAGTAAAAGTAAATTAGGGGTTGTCAAGGGTTGGGTAGAAAAGGAAAGTTTTAAAGTCACTTCTTATTCCTTCTATACCCAGCCCTTGACAAGCTCTAGTTTACTTTTAATTCTATGTGTTTATCTGTAAAAAGAAAGGACATTACTCGGACACATTAAAAAACGGAATAATAAAAAAAGAAGTCAGAAAAACTGATAAATTTGAATGATATTGTTGGTGAACAATACAGCACATACTTTGGATTACCAGAAAATCAAACATATCAGTCTTAGAAGAAATATAACCAGAATGCTCCTTAAAAGCAAGAACAATGAGACTTTGGCTTGCTTACTTTAGACACATCATCAAGAAAAACCAATAGCTAGAGAGAGAAAAAAAAAAACCACAACAACACACTATCACATATAGTAAAGAGTCAGTGCTTGATCCAGGCCATGGTCATTGTAATTACTTGCTATGCATCAGAGAGCTGGACAATAACTAAGGATAATAGAAGAATCAACCAGGTGCACCTTGGTCCCTAGACTGACATCATTACTCATTAGCACTTTGGCGAGGTCCCTGACAGCAGATTTCCTCAATGCAATTCATCTTCTGATGGTCTTGTCAATTATTTGTTATGCACCTGAAAGTTAGACAATAAGCATGGATGACAAACGAAGAATTTATTACTCTGAGTTGTGCTGTTGGAGAAGAGTACTGAATATTTATCAACAGCCAGAAGAATGAACAAGTCTGTCTTGGAGGAATTGCAATCGGGGTACTTCTTAAAAATAAGCATAGTAAAAACTTCATTTCACTTACTTTGGGTATGTTGTTAGAAGGGGCCAGTCTTTGGGTAAAGACATCATGCTGGGAAAGGTGGATGGTCAGAGAAAGAAAAAGAAGGCCCTCAGCAAGATGGATTGACACAGTGAATATAACGAATATCAGAGATGGTGAGGAGGGTGCAGGACAGTGCAACATTCAGATGTGCTGTCTACAGAGTGGCTCTGAGTCGTAGGCAACACAGGGGCAACTAACATAAGAAGCAGTAGTTCAGAATAGGGAGCACTGGTGGCTTAAGTCCATAGGGAGCTGCACTGTTAGCCTAAAGGTTCAAGTCTACCACCTTTTTTTTTCCTGAGGAGAAAAAAAATGGACAGTCTTCTTCCTTACAGCCATAGAAATCTAATAGAAGGTCAGCTATGAGTTAGTTCTCACTCAAAGGAAATAAGAAAAACAGATCTAAATATGACTTCAGAGCTGAAAATGACGACTAGCATATATGTAATTTTTACCCCAAATTTTAAATGAAAAAGGCTGCACTTAATTTTTAAAACCCCAGTGCATGAAAATTTACAGAAGGCAAATGGTGGAAAAGAAAACATTCCTTGAGCATCAAAAGATTCTTCTGTCCTGCTTCACGAGAATCCTAAACTAATCAAACCACAAGGAAGCAGTGACTGGTGATAAAAAAAAAAAAGACATCAAAACGCAGAATAAAATGGATGATTCTTAGAGTCCTAAGAAAGACTTTTATTCATTTGGAGTTTTCAAATGGCCAGGGCAGGGCAGGTCCTCTCATGAGTACAGGAACAGCAGTGCTGCCCAATAGCACTTTTGATCACAGAAATCACCTACAAGTTGTGGTGTCCCCCGTGGCAGCCACAAGTCACACGTGGCTACTGAGCACTGGAAGTGTGGCTACTGTATCTAAGGAACTGAAGGTTTCACTTATTTTTAAGTTTTCATTTAAACAGCTACATTTGTCTCGCAGTACGGGGCATCACGGGGCAGTTCTGCATCAACAGTTCTGCTCTCACTTGTGATGCAGGTATAGCCTGGGTCAGGAGAAAAGGTTGCAGAGGATGGGACACGTGGTGACACCTGTGTGGCAGCGGAGATTTCTAGAATGAGGTGAGGATGCACAAAGTGAAGCGCCGATACAGAAACAAACATATCAGGTTTAAAGGAACCAGGGTGTTCCTTAGAAATGAGCTCTAAAAGCACACTATGCTAAACGCCAGGAAACTGGCTGAAATGAGCCCAGAGTTGTTTTCATTGCTAGGATAAGCTGAGTAATAACAACAGCAAACATTCACAGTTGCCACTCTAACCTTGCAGCTCCACTATCCCCATTTTTCAGATAGGATGCTGAGGCATTCAGAGGCTAACTTGGCTAGGATTATTCTGCTTGCTGTTGTTGTTGTGTATCATCAAGTCATAAATGACTAACCCATTGACCTTCCACTGGGTTTTCAGAAGCAGTTAAATGCATGGGGGAGGAGATTGCCCAGCCCTCCTGCAGTGCAGTTTGTAGATTCGAACCACGTGCCTTTGGAATTGCAGTGCAGGTTCTTATCACTAGGCTACCAGAGTTTCAATTGTTCTGCCAGTAAGTACGGAAGCTGGAAATGAAGCCAGGCAGTCTAGCTTCACCTATACTCACTCACTGCCATCAAATCTCACAGCTGCTTCGCCATCAGGTTTCCAAGTCTGCCAGTTGCCAAGGAGACTCCACTTTTTTTTCTGAGCTGGTAAACCCGAACCTCCAGAGAAGCCTAATCTCTGGGTTAGCAACATAACTTTTACAGACTTTGTCACCAGAGCTCCCTGATAGTCTCTTAACTACCTTGTTCTACCATCACACTATGAAAGCAGTTCTGGACATGCAACCTCCATTGAAATGCATTCTTTAACTTACAAAAGGCGCTGCAACAAATTAGATCCCACTGACAGCCTTTAAAGAAATTATGCCCCAGATGGAGGGTGGAGAATCCACACATTAGAATAGGCAGATTTTGATGGAGGAAGGAAGGAAGTGTGAGAGCAGACAGCACGAAGAACCACAGTCAGATAGGGCTGCTTTGGGCTTCACATAGGGAGAAGTGGGATGACAGCAACAAGGGGTGCTGGGGTCTGGAAAGGGGGACAAGAAGATAACGTGAGGCTGAGAAACAAACACTAGTACACAATTTATTCAGGACCATGGTCTTCCCTCAAAATCACTGATTCTGGGCAGCTTTCCTTATCCCAGAGGCCCTCCAAGGGAACAATTCAAATCTTTGAGGAAGTTTCAGAATTCAACGTTTCAAGCTGCTGGGATTTGCTATCTGAATCTTCTTTGACACCCTCTCTACAACCAAATATTAGAAACGGTTTAATGTGTTCGTTCATGCTATGTTAGGGGGAAAATGGCTGAGAGAGTTTTTTTCCTCCCCCTTCTTTAATTTTTCCAAAAATAAAACCAAACCACATTGAGTTTTAACCCTATGCAGAAAAAAAACAAAAAATAATTTCCTTTCTCTCTTCATACCCTTACTGATATTCACCAGTGGATGGAAACTGGGGAAAGTGGGCACAGGAAAAAGGAGAAGAGAGAATTATTGAAATGGTTGGTGAACTCAGGTGTTCAGAACTATATGAATCTTGAAATTATGAAATGCAAGATCAAACATACACAGCTGCTGACTTAATCCTTATCTATCAAAGATCATGTCATTAAGACAACTATGGTATGCCTGATTCAGGCCATGGTCTTTTCAGTCATTTGTGATGCATCTTAGAGCAAGCACTGCAAAAGGGTAACAGAAGAAGAATGATGCTTTTAAACTATGGTGTTGGGGAAAAGTGCTAATTATCCCATGAGATGCCAAAAGAACAAATAGATAGGTTTTAGAGAAAGTGCAGCTGAAGGGTTCCTTGAAGACAAGGATGGTGAAGCTTTGTCTCACATACTTTAGGTGTGTTGCCAGGAACAGCTATTTCTTAAAAAGGAACATTTTGCTTGGAAAGGTGAAGGGTCAGCAAAAGAGACTGCGGCAATGGGCTTACGTGTGTCAGAGATGATGAGGATGGTACAAAATAGGGCAGGATTCAGCTTTGCTGTTCTAGGGACACTACAGCACTTCACAACAGCAACATCAATGATCATTTATTTTTCCCATCAAAATCTAGAGGTGCTCCCCCAGTAAGACTAGCAAAATTTAACAGAACAGCAAGCAATAAATGCTGGCGAGGTTGTGGAGAAACTGGAACCCTTACTCACTGTTGGTGGAAGTGTAAAATGGTACAACCACCGTGGAAAGCGGTATGGTGCTTTCTCAAAGAGTTGCAAACAGAGATACCATTTGATCAAGCAATTCCACTACTGGGAATGTACCCCAAAGAGACTACAACAGACATCCCAGCAGATATATGCACACCCATGTTTATCATGGCTTTGTTCACAATAGCAAGGAATTGGAAACAACCTAAGTGCCCATCAACAAACGAATGGATAGAGAAGCTGTGATATACTCACACAAGGGAATACTACATACCATGCTGCATTGAAAAACAAGGAACTCATGCAATATTATTCAAAATGGGTGATCCTGGAGGACATTATGTTGAGTGAAATATCTCAGTCACAAAAAGATAAATACTGAATAGTGCTACTGTTGTAGAATGGGACTGACATCAGGGTTGGGGTAAGACTGAGAAAAGCTGGATAGATTTTGTATACTGCATTGAAACAGATGAGGGAGAGAACAGTTTAAAAGTGATATATGATAGGGTATTATGGTTATCACAGGAATCCAGAATTAATGTTGCATAGTGGAGTGAGCAATGGTGTCTCTCTGGAGACTAAGGTGTGTTTGATACAGGCCATGGTCTTTGCAATCACTTGTTATGCATCAGGGAGCTGGACAATGACTAAGGAGGATAGAAGGAGAATTGATGCCTTTGAGCTGTGGTGCTGGAGAAGAGTATTGAGAGTACCATGGACTGCTAGGAAAATAAACAGATTCATCCTGGAAAGGGTCAAACCGGGCGGCTCCTTGGAGGCAAGGATTCTGAGGCTCCGTCTAACATACTTTGGACATGTTGTAAGGAGGGACCGGTCTTTGGAGAGGGACATCATGCTTGGTAGGGTGGAGGGACAGCGCAGGAGGGGAAGGCCCTCTATGAGGTGGATTGATTCAGTGACTGGGGCAGTTGGATGGGTGTGTCAGAGACGGTGCGATTGGCATAGGACAGAGCAGAGTTTAGGGCTGTTGTACACAGGGTCGCTATGAGTCGCAAGCGACTCGATGGCACATAACAACACCAACAACAGTGGAGTGCATTTGGGGCAGGAGGTTTGAATACCAATGAAGGAGTTTATCTTTTTGCTTTTTGAAGAGATGAGTGAACTGGTGGGGGGGGGGAGGTTAGAGAAAAAAGTGCAACAATGAATAAATGGAAATCCAAAATCTCTATAAATGTTCATTAAAATTAATAAAATAAAATTTAAAAAACAAACAAAAAATCTAGGGGTGCTCGAGTATGGGCATGACTGGGTGCCTTTAAACCATGGTGAAAAGGACAGACCATAGGACTGAAGTCAGACTGACACTTAAATGTCAGCCCAGCACTTATTTCATGAGCTTCAGATTTTTTTTTCTCATTAAAAAAAATCATTGCTCCTGCGTGGTGCATAGTATTTCAATGTGAACGTATCATAATTTCTCAATCCATTCCATTGTGGTTAGACATCTGGGCTGTTTCCATGTTCTTGTGATGGTGAATAATGCTGCTATGAACACTGGTGTAGAAGTCTCGGTTTGTGCCTCAGTTCTCATTTTCTTGGAGTATATTCCAAGCAGTAGAATAGCTGGGTCATATGGAATCACTATGTTCAGCTTTCTGAGGAAACACCAGACTGCCTTCTAGATTGGTTGCACCATTTTACAATCCCATCAACAGTATATAAGAGTTCCAATCTCTCCACATCCTCTCCAACATTTATTACTTGTTATCCTTTTAAACTTTGCCACTGCTACTGGGGTGAAATGGTATCTCACTGTGGGTTTGATTTGCATGTCTCTTATTGCCAGTGATTCTGAACATTTCTTCATGTGCCTATTGGTCATCTGAGTATCTTCCTCTGTGAAAATTCTACCTAACTTGGGAGGGATTTGAAAGCACGACGCTAAGTGAACTAACTCAGTCTCATTAGGACAAATACTGTGTAAGACCATTATTGTAGAATGTGTATGAGAATCCAAAGGGGGAAGGGAAGGAGCAGAGGGGTGAGGATGGACAGGGGGTGTTAATCATACGCTCGCACAATGTGATGGGTGGAGGGAGGAGTGGGTAAAGGAAATGGAAAAGATCAGGTGTGAAAAGCAATGTATACAAACTTTGTAAGTAAACCAGTATAAAATAAAAATTTTATTTAAATAATTTTAAAAAGATTGTTGTGAACTTAAAGACATAAACGACTCCCACTACATTCAAGTTGATTCAGAGGCTATAAATCTTTTCAGGAGGATATTGTCCATCTTTAACTCACGGAGCAGCTGATGGGTTTGAACCGCCGACATTTCAGTTAGCTGCCGAACTATGCAATTCACTATGTACCCCAACTCTTACATACTAAAAATCTAATGTTAGTTCATTCAGGATTGTTCATGAAGTGACAATAATTACCTTAATCATGTGGTGTGGCAGTCTTTTCATCACCATTAGGAAACTACGTCAATCATAAAAAAGGCAAATATTACATGATCTTATCTATGTGAGATATCTAGAGTAGAACGGTGCACTTCAGCTTATAACTTTACCTCAAAATATTCCTAGGAAAATGCAATTAACACTGTAGGAAATGAGGTAGCACAGAGGTGATATTCAGGGATGTTTCGTGGTTTACTAAAAGGGCATTTTAAAAATCATGTGACTGTGGTGTTAAACAAAGTTGTACAGATGGGCAAGAAAAACCCAATGGGGAGGATCTAACCAAACTAGTGAGAAACACCTCTTTATTTTTCGTTGAAAATATATTTTTATTCCTCATTCCACAAAAGAATGTGCAAGAGTGAACAAAGCATTTATATTTATAAACATGAGAAATGTGACAAGATGTAACTTTAAATCTCATTTCTTTCTTGACAAAACAAGTGCCTAAAGCTTCAAATCCTTCATTCTTTGAAAGGAAAGAATGAAAATGTGACTCACTCTATTCTTGGGGAGGCGGGGAAACTACATCCTTTCACACAATAATAAAAGTTAAAAGCCGTATTCTTCAAATTCATTTTTACTACAACACTGGTCTGGGGACTACACAATCAATTCTGATTCATAGTAACCCCGTGTGTATTGGAGTAGATACATGTTTGGCAGAACTTTTAAGGGCTGATTTTTTAGAATCAGGTCACCAGGCCTTTCTTCCTGGGTATCTCTAAGTTTAATGAAACCTCTTCTGGCTAACAGCTGTCTTGTCAGAGTTTACACCACCCAGCGACTTTGTACTAGAAATTCTACCCAAAAAGTACTTCTTTTTCCCTTTTCATAGCTTTTCACCCTCTAGGACTACACAGCTGAAAAACTAACGAGATCGCACAATTCCCTGAGGAGAAAATGTATTAGCAGTACTTGTTTGCATAAGTTAATTTAGTAGTGAGCTCTTGTTATAATCCATAAGTAATTCTGTTGTGAACCTAAAATTCGTGTGCTTCTCTGGCGGGTCAACCAGCTATGAGTTGATTCTGACTCCGCTGCTAAAAGATGAAGGAGTTTCTGAATAAAACCACAGTCTACACAGTGTTATTCCAAGTGTCCAGTTTTCACAGGAGTAATTACACTTACCAAAGCAATCACCTCAGAAAAACAAAGTGCTTTGTAACGGTTTCTGTTGTTGTGTACTGTCACATCAGAACCGGTTCATAGTTGACCCTCCAGCGGGTTTTCAGAGGCAGTAAATCCCATGGGAGATGACTTTCTTTATCCCACAGAGCAGGTGGTCAATTTGAACCCAGCTACCAATGGATTGACAGGACAACTCCTTACCCCTAAGCCACCAGAGCTCCGATTTTTTACCTTCGGAAGGTAAAAATTGTAAACTGCAGACATGTTGCTGCCAAGAAAGATTCAGTTTCTTTAAAACAAGCTGAAAGGCACAGGAGGGCAGCCACTCCTCCAGAGCACCAACCACCCTGCTGACTGGAAGCCTGGTGGAACACTGCGGGCCCCTTCTGGCTCATTCTGCCTGAGTAATGCTTTAGTGTCTACTTCTCCACATGTCATTTGACACCAAATTCTTACAAAATAGAAATATCAAATCCATCAGGATTTGCAAGACCAAATAAACAAAACCCTCCCACTAAGCGACACATATGGCTTTGAACATTTCAAAGAACCCCCACAGGGAGCACCATGGCAAATGCGTGTTCTGTCCCCAGCCCTTAACTCTTCTAGGCTTCATTCCTTGGCCTGATGCGGGTGCCCTTTGCATTTAGATATGTTTGGAAAAGGTGCTGCTGAAAGGGCAGCCTCACGCTGGGCTTATTTAGCCATTCCCTACAGGAAATGATGGAAATTCCAGGCATTCTTATCACGGAAAGGGGTTACCTCTGCTGGTGTCAGCCTCTTAAATGGCAGTATGAGAGGAATGCCTAGGCCCTCCTTTGTTGTTGGAGGTGGAGGACTTCAAAGAGACGCCTCCTCCAAATCTCAAGACAAGCCCGGCTCCACGGAAGTCTCTGAGGGGTGGCAGGCAGCGAAGTCCCTGGTCCAAAAGTGGAAGCATCCTAGTATTTGTCTTGAACAGATTCCCAAAGATGCTTCCATGTCCTCTGGGTAAACGGCTTTAGTCCTCAGCATTGAAAGCAGATACTCGCCACGTGCCTCCAAAAGAACCTTCCTTCTCTTTGCTGACAGGGAAGTGGCTAGGCAGATGCGTGTTTCTGCAATTTCAGAAGGCCAAGGGATCTCTATACTTTAAGACAGACGCTCAGTTTGCAAGCCTCTTGGCAAGCAGCAGCTCACCGATTTAACTAGGGCCGTGGTTGTGAAGTGTCACGTGTTTATCTCTTCGCAGGATGGTTCAGAAGAATGGTGATGGTGGGGCAGATGCAGGGAGGGGATTCAAAACAATGTATATTCAATTACCTATTTCTTAGGCTATTTCTTTTATTAGTCCAAAATTATTTTCCATGGGAACAAAAAGAAAAAAGGAAAGAGGCCATCTTGCTGAGACGCACATAGGGAAGCCTGTGTGGTTGAAGATAAACAGTATAATCTCAGTGAATTATTATTTAATCTCAGTGACTACACAAACTGACCTTAAAGTAAAAGGCAGCTCACACCTCTGTTCTGGACTGTAAACAACCATGCATGTTGGTACCAACAGGACCAACCAGCTGACCCCTCCTTACAGGGACTGGCTACAGGTCTGAGGAGAACAGTGCCCATGTCTGATTTCTTATCAGTACATCACCAGGGCTGTCTCTGAGGTACCTCCTCTGGGTGAACTCGAGCGAACATACGACCTTATAGTAAGGAGCCGAGTGTATTAACCATGTGCACCACCTGGGAACATTTGAGCTGTAAGTGTTTCAGCAGTTTCCTTAATAATTATTCACTTTTTATGAAAGACCTGAGTTCTACTCCATGATAAATGCTTCATTTTACTCTGTTACTATTTCAGATTGTGATTTTTCAAATTCTTTTTCTCTTTTAGTTGCTCATACTCTCCTTGGCTGAGCTGAAAGGAGACAATTTTGTCAAAGCTTTGTCAAACACTAACAACAAATGTTTCGGGCTGCCCATAGCTACTACCAGTAAACTGGGTAACAGATCTGTCATTTCATAGGCTGAGCTGTGCATCTTTCGTTTCTCCATCATTCCAACTTTAGACCTCCTACAAGTCTACCTATGGAACTCTAGAAGTTTAGTGATGAGGAGTTGTGCTGCCAAAGGTATGTGATTCAAATCTACCAGCCACTCCATGGGAGAAAGATGGGCAATCTCTTCCTGTGTGATTTACTACCTCTGACAAACCACTGGAGGGTCAGTTATGTGTTGGTTCTGACAAAATGGTACACAACAACTATTATCACACATTGTTGTTGTTGTGTATCATCAAGTCTGAACCGACCCACAGCTGACTCTCCAGCAGGTTTTCAGAGGCAGTTAATTGCATGGGAGGAGCCTGCCCATCCGACTCCTACAGAGCAACTGGTGGGATTCAAACTGTGTGCCTTTAGGGACTGCAGCGCAGCTTCTTGCCACTAGGCCACCAGAGCCCCCTTTAGTCTAAAAATAACAAGAGAACCAATGACCAATTACATTCAGTCTGATGCTCCCTATCCAATCCAAACCACTACCCAGGACAGAAACTGACAGAGCAGGCCAGTGGAAGGCCCAGGCGTCCTGTGGGTACTCTCCACCAGCTGCACACTACCTCAAAAGGTCCTGGGCAATAAACCTGTATCTTTACGGGTCTTCTCACTCTCCCCACATTCAGAAATGTAGGGTGTGTGATGAAAAACAATCTATGAGAAAAATAAGAACTAGAAGTTTCCATGGGCCTACCAGATCCTAGGCATTCTTTTCAAGGAGGATGTCGAAAAGGTTTAAGGAGAAATGCCAGTATTAGAATAAAGTCAACACACTAGGACACTCAAAGAGTGCACACCAAGTACTGGACTCATCCACCCTCACACTCCATTTTCACAACAACTCTATGGAGTAGGCCTCAAGATTCAATTTACGACTGAGGAACAGACTTTAAAAGCCTGCCACTCACTCACACAAGGTTGCACATTTGGTAAGTGGTAGAACTCCAATCCAAACCCCCACATTTCATTCCAGGTCAGCCACTGCTAGCCCTCACCACAGCCTCCATCAAACAGAAAAGATAGCACCTGGCCTTCTGGCCTCACAGAGTTGTTTTGAAGGGAAAATACCTTTATAAGTGGTTTGGAAAGAGAAAAGTGATACATAAACACAAGCTGGATTTGTTATGATCACTTCTACATAAGTTAAAAGGCAGAATCTGAAACTCTAACCAACCTCCCACACTTCTCCTTCTTTTTAATGTAATCCTGATGCACTTAGTCCTTGGAAGCAAATGACATTCTTCTTCCTCCCGCTCCATATCATTTCAAGGAAAATATTATTTTAAAATAACAAAACTTGAATGCATTCACATTAATCCCATGACTAATCTTGAAGGTCTCTGAAAACATATTTTTGTCATTTTATCACAAATTCTAAAATTAATCATGACATCTCTCAGAATAAAAGTAACTTTTTCTATCCCATTCTGCTGATAATCATAAAAGATTCTAGACTTAAGTGTTATAGTCTAAAGCAAACAATAACTGAGAAGAGGAAAGATGTAAAGAAATATATTCTATCTGAAAAAAAGAAAAATTAATATATGTCATGCCTTAGAAAATTAACTCAGCCAAACTGTAACTATAGTTACATCCCAATTAGTTCTCCATCCAGAGGCCAAGAAATCCTGACCTTCAAAGCCTGATGAAGTTGGGGAATGCTCGCTCAATTAACCCTTCAAAGCATCTTCTCATCACAGCTTTTGTTAAGGAGCAAGTAAGCTGGAAGCCCAACAGACTTAATGCAACCTCTTCTCTCAGCACCTGATCAGAGCTCTAGGAAAGAGGCTAACAGGTTAGAAAAATTCTGAAGAAGACCTGGCTGAAATGAAAATGGAATGGACTTCGGAATAAACAAAGTGCTGTGTCCTAAAACAACACAGTCATGTATCATTGGGGGAGGACTTCTGCTGTATTGATATTTGAAATATATGAAAAGCCTTATTATGATGTAAACAGCCTTCACGTATAGGCAATGCTTCTGAATAATTATACATGAATTGCATTCCTTGGAAGCAAGCCCACTGTATCAATTTGTCAAAACAATGGACCCTTTATCCCACAAATAATTAATCTCTTTTTCATATGTAGTCTATGTTTAGATTGTTTATCATATTTCATAAAGCAATAACTAAACCTTTTGTTACCCAGTCATGGACTGTTACCAAAAAAGGCAAATATTAACATATTCAGAAGTGACTTACACTTGCACATCTCTTCAGGAATTCAGGCTTTGGGCCTGCCACACTTTACTAGCCTATCATGGCTGTACCAAAATATCCAGAATAATGGCCTCAAATCTCAGGAGGGGGACAGGATCACCTTGGATTTTTATAGAGAAGCAACTTCCAGGCACTTGTCTGCCTGCCATCTCTTTCAGCCTCACCAAAGTTCTATGAAGTGGACTTAGCTTCCTTGGCACATCTCTTTCTCTTTAGTGAACAGATGTAGATTCAGAAGTCCAATGAGTTTAAGTGGCTGTTTTCCAAGCACAAGAAGTGGGGACCAGTGGCTTTGCTATGTCCAGACCCTTCCTGGGAAAGAGGAACTTTGTCTTCTTTTAATTGATGCCGTTTAACCAGACCTGAAGGAGTCCTTGGATATATTTGTTTTAGTGATAAGCTTTTGTCACTTCTTAGGACCTTAATATCCATTTACCTTTTTCTAAACCATATCCAGAATTCCTAAAATGTGGACAGTGTTTCTGCTATGGGGCCAAATAGGGTGTCCAGGTGACATTAGGGTTCTGGAGTTGTAAAGTCTCCCTCCAGGAAAGAGAAGTTGAGAAGTCACCTGACCGTCACTGCTGGGCCCTTCCTGGGTTGTGACAGCCTAAGAGTTAGAAGACTAACAGTCCAACCCCAGCCTCAGCTATTTTGCTTGGCCGCTTAAGGCGGACTTAAATAATTTCAAAGGCTCTTCCATCTGTAAGATTTTTTTCACTCCTATGTTGGATATCTATCAATTTGCCTCAACACCAAGGCCAAGAACTCTCAACATTCCATCAAGAATGTCTCTTCCATGGCCCTATTGCAAAGTTTTCCTTATTGTTTCATCTCTTTCTCCTAACTGTACCACTTGGTACCGTTCTCTGTTTATGCTCTCCAATATTTGTAAGTTATTATCACGTCTCCTCTGAGTCATGAGTTTGCTATTTCCACACATCATTTAACCTCCATAAATTCAGCCCTTTTGGCAGTTTACTTTTTGAATGTTTCTCTCACCAAATTCCCAGCTCATAAGACAGTAATGGATTTTAAAAATACAATTTTCTCTCTGAGTGTCCCTTTTTAAAGGGAACCTTATCTATTTGTTCTTTATATCTCTCTACTCATTTCTAAAATATATCAATTTATCAACTATAATTTTTGCCTTATTTTCAGAGGTTTGCTTTTCCTCTTTATTAGGCCAGGCTATGATGTTGCTTCTGATTTTCCCTCTTTGACCATTTCTGTTTTGTTTTCCCTCATAATTCCTGGTTTCCTCTTTAGTGGTACTGTCACCTTCAGTGGGGCAGCAGTACTCCAGGGTCCCAACAGAGAAACCTTGTGGTGGACACAGCAGCTGTCCAGAGGAAGTGAGAGAGCGCAGCATGTAGGCTGCTCCATCTGCAGATGAATGGACAGCTGTGGGCTTCATGCCACCGCTTTCCCATTTGAAAGCCTTACTTTTCCCAGAAAGAAATGTAGACGTGTGTATCCAGAAGGAAAAAAATTCTAAAGCAACTAGGGAGTTAGAGCAGCTGGGGGTTGTTAACTTTAATCAAGGTCCAGCCAGAATAATTTTTTCCCCCAGCAACAGGAAGTAGGTTCATTCTTTTTCATATTCACGTTCTACACACACACACACACACACACACACACACACACAGACACAAACAAACACACACAGACTCTTTTTTTCTCTTCTTTGCCTCTTCGCTTCCTGTGGCCAAACCATAGAAACAAGTGCCACCAAAAAAGCCCCGTCCATTCCCTTGAACTGCTTTTGAACCTCTGCCCTTTCTCTTGACCATTCAAAGCCAACTGCAATGCAAAGCAGCATGAGCTAAGCAGAGAAAAACATGGTGTCCAGCGGCCCAAGATGCAGAGGGGCATTGTACGAGCTTCAGGTGGCTGCTGTCATAAACAAAAAGTGCATCACTGCAATCCCTGCCTTCATTACTCCTCTTATCCTCCTTCCCAACTCTACTTCTGTCTTTCTCTTGTAGGGACACCTGAGACTACACTGGGCTGCCTAATGAATCTCAAGACCCTTAACTTGCTCACGTCAAAAAAGTTCCTTTCACTGTATAAGGTAGCACACAGATTCCTGGATCTACAGTGTTTCTATCTAGGTTCCTGGAAAACGTTCTCCTCTCATGTATCCACTAACACAGATGCCATCATAATCCTAAAGCTTGGACCAACAGGTGACACACAGATAAAAGAGTTTCTAGAAATCAACAATGAGAACGCCCACATGTTTTGTGCCTGTTAAGTCACATATTTACTTTTCCCGTTACCTGTGCGCACGGCACCCAGGAGACTCCACAAACATCCCACTGTTCCCCAAGCCTGGGGGCACAGCTCATGGGCCAGGACCCGCATCGTGGTGAGAAATCACTTCCAGAGAAACTCAAATTCTAACCACAACTAGATCTTAGAGTCAAAAACACTCTTGAGCTTCAGAGGCCAGCCATGGTCTCATTGAAGCCCCTCTACCTTTTACTGTGTCCCACACGAGTACAGAAAAGGAAAGTGCTTTGCTGTAACTCACCGAACCTCTTGTAACCGAAGGACTGCACCTCATCCTCCTCTGCAAAGTCGTCTGTGGGGGAAGAGAAGATACAGCATTAAGAGGGGCGCAGAGCACAAGGTCACACTGCTCCCACCTCATCCTGAGGGCTCCTCCCTTCGCCCATAATGCCTGTTCTGTGGCTTTCCTCGGCTCCTGGGAAACCCCAAGCTCCTGTCTGCCATGGTATCTGCCCATTGTCGGTTCCACTCTCCCTCCTGACCTTCAAGTGACTCCTGACAATTCCCAGCTGCAAGTGTGATGCCATCAAGATGTCTTTCCCGGCCTGCCAGCCACGCCTATCGCATTAGCTAATTTTAATATCACAACCTGGTATTTTCCTCATCCCTCTGTGTGTCTGACAGTTCAATGCTGTCCTAGTGCCTTTGCCGAATGGGATGGTGCCTGTCACAGAGCAGGGACTTGATTCATTTTGTTGAATGGATGACAGAATGAGCAATTGTCCAAGGGGTCAAATTACTGTCACATAACTGACCCCCCAACCCTACATTTCTGACACCCATGCTCTGCTGTAACAAATTCTGAGCAAATCACCCCAACCTCTGCTTCCAGCACCACTTCCGTTTTCCTCTTCTGTCTCTATGCTGACATCCACAAAATATCTTTTATCCATCTCTCCCACCAACTGTCCTGTCCCAGGAAGCCTGGCATGCCTCCTGCAATGACAAAAATCTTCCCCACCTGACTTCCATGTGATAACTGGGCTTCCCAAAGAACACATTTCAAAACATGAGCTTGTTGTGGGAATGTCTAAATGCAGGACTGCTGAGAAAACAAGAGACATGTGTCAGCCAAGCTTTCTGTCAGAAGACCTAAAATCCCTTCCCTGAAGCACTCAGATGCTGACTGAAAAGGTCGATGGTTCACACACAGTGCTTCCAGGGAAGAATAACTTAGAACTCCACTCTCAGAAAAATGTACAGCCTTGGAAGCCGTATGCTCTGTCCTACACCGTGACTATGAGGAGGCACCAACTTCACAGCAATAGGTTTGGTCTACCTTAATTTATTAGGCATTAGCGGCCTTACCTGTAAGAGTATTCTCAATTTCCATGTACGAGACCAGGGTTTGATTCCCAGCCTGTGCACAGTTAAGCACAGCCAAGACGCATGTGCCACTGGAGGCTTCTATGCTGCTAAGATGTCAGACAGATTTCAGTAGAGCTTCTAGACTAAGACGAGTTCAGAAGAAAGGCCAGCAATCTACTTCTGACAACTCTACTGATCCCAACAGTCCAATCTGCAACTGATAAAGGGATGGGGAAGGGTGGAGCAGTGTTCCCTCCTTTTGTTCATGGAGTCATCATGAGGTAGGGGCTGATTTGATGGCAACTACAGGATGTCGCAGGACAGGGCAAGGCTCAGATCGGATGTTCATGGCGTTGCTGAGTCATAGTTGACTTAATGATATCTAACAACAACAATGATGTGGAATAAATATAATTCTTTATTAACCAATGCTGCTGGATGTGGGCCTGGGAGAGTGTAAGCACTGGTAGAAACAATTTCATATTAACTGTGCTTTTAGAAGACAATTTTGATTAAAGTGTGAAGACTAAGCCTTCCCAGGAGGCACTGACCAATTATCCTGGTAACATTGCTAAACCAATATCTAGCTTTCTCCTTTGGGCCAAGTGCAGAAACACATCTAAAGCTCTTACTATGGATCAGAGTAAGAATGGAAAGAGGGGCTTCAGAGACGAGTAACACAGGGCCCTTGCTTCAAGAAGCTGGCAGGGTGGGGAAGAGAGGCGTGAAGAGGACGATCAAGTCTCTAAGATTGTCATTTTTTACCCCGAATTGAGACATACGACTTGGATACCTCTCAATCTGAAAAAGTTATGAAAAACAATCAAGATGAATGATATTAATAATACAGTGTGGTGGATCTCAGAATATTAATTTGTTATAAAGTGCTATAAAGACACACAAAAGTAATTCTTTCTAACAAAAAAATAGAGTGTATAACTGTTTGCCTGTTTCCTGATCCTAGGGACAGGGAAGAGATCTTGGTATGGCATCAAGGAGGCTACATCTTAGAGTTAAAGCAGTGATCATATGCCTGGAACTAAGTTTTAGTTCTTCCTACATGGAAGAAAATTCTTACAGCCAAGACCATAGCAACTTTTTCACTGATTTCATGATACCTGAGTTCTACAAGTACCCAAGGCCCCACACTTGTGCCTGTACAGTAAGTCAGTCTATCATAATAGTCGTGGAAAGGTCTCATCAATTCCCAAATAGATGCTCTTAGAATAGAGAAAACTTTATGTGCATTTTCTTCATAGAAATCCAGTAATTTATTTATTCATTCACTCAATAAACAATTACTTCTAATCTAGTGAAGAAGCTTAGGGAACCTAGTCCATAAGGGATGCACTGCTAACTAAAGGCTGTGCTGGTGGTTGGGTTAGACAGAGACAGAAAGTTCCAGAGAGTCAGGGAACTAAAGAATACGGCAAAACTGAATGGCACTTGTGGTTGTGTGGACAACCTTAGGAGATGTAAATGGTGAAGCATTCTTAATAATTGAATGCTTTAGAGGGCCAGAGGTTGGCAGGGCCCACGATGGCTCACAGATGGGGTCTCCTTAAAGCAAGTGGCCTGATATGAAGTACTATGTAATATTTTGTTCTTATATATTTTCCCTCATTCCTGCAGACCTAAGCTTTACTATGTCCCAGACTGTACTTATGGTCTGAGGGGCCTACAAAAGTGACAGACCTGAGTAAGTACATTCTCTCTAGACCAATCTCCTTAGCAACTTACCACGTTCTGTTCTGCAATGGCCAGAACTAGATCCCTGCCTCTGACAGTAGTATGTCTGTAAGAAAGCAGCAACCTTCACGCAGTAAATAGCAAAAAGTGCTTAAGACATGTATCTACAAGTACATATTCTTTTGGATTCCACAGTTGCATTTTAGCATTTTTAATTTTCATACATACAGCCTGCCTTGTATTTGCTTCACTGCTTTGCAATGTCTTTTTGATTTTTACTTTTTCACTTTCTTTGGTAACAGCCACAGAGTCCCATTGGCCAGAAACACACTGACCGGACCTGCTGTTGATTTATTCTTTGAGCCTTGCAATTTTAGAGCAATACGAGTTCAAGTAAAGTTTAGTTCTGCAGGCTTAGAGAAATGAGAATAGTAGTTGGGAAAAGGTTCCAATTTCTTTGTGGACAGAACCGGGCGACTTTCCCACAGTCAGAATTTTCCTCTTCTTTCCCCTTACCTCTGGATCAGCACTTCCTTCAGTCTAGCTCTAGTCCTGACTCTGCCAGATGGGAAGCCACTTGAAAACAGGAAGTCACATTATACCCTCAGCAATTAGCACATCTGCAACACATGATAGTTAACTCTGTAATTGTTGTTGAATATTACCAAGCAAGAGTTTCTCTCTTTTGTTTATCTCTCTTGCTAGTCTATGAATTAAAAAAAGGGGGGGGGAATGTTAAACCTTTATCTTTTTAAAGAATCATGTTTCAAGAAGCTAAAACCACAAACCAATCCCTTCACCATGAAGTCAATTCTGATTCACAGCAATCCTACGTAACAGAGCAGAACCGCCCCAAGGGGTTCCCCAAACTGAAATCATCACAGGTCATATCTTTATCCTCCAGAAAAAGTGGTCGGTTCCAACAACTGACCCTTAATCACTGCATCACCAGAAGATAAGGATGCTAATATTTAGTGTCTACTAAATGGCAAGTTCTTTGCATTCGTTGCATTTCTCTGTTTTACACATGAGAAAACAGGTTCAGAGAAGTTATCTAATTTGATCACCGGTACTAAGAACTTGTGAGGAGCCAGACCCAAATTAAGATTCTCCCAAGTTCCACATCATGATGGCAGCTGATCAGAAGACCCAAGGAACACTGCTGTGTGGAGGGGAAGCTTAAAAGCAACGATGTTCACTGCAGAATCCTGAGAAGACTTTGGGATTTGTAACACTGATAACTCTGGAAGAGGCAAAAAGATGAGGCCAAAAATAAGAGAACTGGTTGAACATTCTAGTAATAAGTGTTGGCAAGAATATGGTAAAGTTAGAACCTCATACATGGCTGGCCACCACTCTGATGGCCAAGTGGGTAAGGAGGTGCACTGCTAACTCCAAGGCAGGTGGTTCAAAGCCATCAGCTGCTCTGAGGGAGAAGGATGGGCAATTTATGTCCATGCCATTTACAGCCTCTGAAAAAATCCTCTGGACAGTCAGCTATGAATCGGTTCCGACTCAAAAGCAATGAACAACAATGGTTAGAATAGAACATGGTGCTGCCACTGGTGCTGCCACTTTGGAAAACAATGTGAGGGTCCCATAAATCTAAACACAAAATTATCACATAGTCCAGCAATAATCTTATTTCAATATATAAGAAGAAAAGAAAACATATTTTCACACAAAAACTTGTATACTAATATTCCTAACAGCATTACACATAATAGCAAAAAAGACAGAGGTAAGAACGAACCCAAATGTCCACCAATTGGTGAACAGGTAAACTGCTGGGTGCAGTGGAGCCTACTGACTTAGAGTGACCTTGTGTGACAGAGCAGAACTGTCCTGAGGGTTTCCTAGTCTGAAATCCTTACCAGGATGGGCTAGAACGGCCTACCTTCCAGTAAACAGTTTAGAGCTTTAACCACTCGATCACCGGAACTCTCTGAATTGATAAGTAAATGTCGGCACATCCACACTATATAATGGAATATTATACATTAATAAGAAAAGAAAAACTAACACATGCTACAACACTTATGAACATTAAAAAAAATAGGTTAAGTAGAAGAAGTCAGTCACAAAAGATTAAATATTGCATGACACTATTTATAGAAAATATTCTTATGGCACAAATCCATAGTCAGAAAGAAGACAAATTGTTGCCAAAGGCTGTAAAGAGGGTCCTGAAGTAGAAGCACAGGCAGTAATTAGTAATGGACATAGAATTTCTTTTGGAAGGGGAATAAATATGGATGCATAACTCTTGACCATACACAAAATGATGGCATTGTAAGCTTTTCACTGGCAGTCTTTTATGATATGCAGGAAACAAAAGAAATGATTGCTCTACCCAACCCCCATATTCCTCATGCTGGTTAGTGCCCTTTCCTGACCTTGCAGAAGAGCGAAGCTTTATTATCTGGAGAGGTTAAAACAAAAGGTCTCCAATCTAGCAAACGCAGGATTAACTAAGATGATGAAAAGTGCACAAAATAAAGACGGAAGGTGACATGCTTAACACTAAGCCCCTCAGCCATCAGTCAGCTTCATCTATTTCATCAATCTGAATGTAGCCAGCAATCTAAATATTTTCTGGGGCTTCTGACCAGCTAAAAGGAAGCCACTAATAATTTTGATTAAAGGGGGTCTTCAGTGGAACTGCTTGGTCAGACATGGCTTAGTATGATGGTCATTTTGTTGCTGTTGATGTTATGTGCCGTTGAGTCGCTTGCAACTCATAGAGAACCTATGTACAACAGCCCTAAACTCTGCTCTGTCCTGTGCCAATCGCACCGTCTCCGACACAACCATCCCGATTACCCCAGTCACTGAATCAATCCACCTCATGGGGAGGGGCCTTCCCCTTCTGCGCTGTCCCTCCACCCTACCAAGCATGATGT
>NW_006400066.1:1962457-1964311 GCF_000299155.1 Elephantulus edwardii | reverse complement strand
TTGGGTCACCTTTCTTTGGGATGGGAACAAATATAGATCTCTTCCAGTCAGTTGGCCAAGTGGTTGTTCTCCAGATTTCTTGGTACAACTTGGTGAGCACGTCCAGGGCAACATCTGTCAGCTGAAATATGTATTTGGTATACCACCTATTCCTGGGGACTTATTTTTTCCTATTTCCTTCAAAGCAGCTTGAACTTCTTCCTGCATCACCATAGGCTCTTGCTCATATGTTGTTTCATGATGGTCATAAGTTTACAAAATCTGGCATTAGAAAAAAAAAGTGTTAATTAACATTTGTAATTCTTGTTGTCGTCTGGGGCTGTTGAGTGGAGCATGACTCATAGTGACCCTATGACCAAAAGATCTGAACCTAGTTTCTAGTCCTGTCCTGTGTCATCCTCATAGTTCCTGACACACAAAAGCCCATTGCAGCACTCACCACATCAATATATCTGGTTGAGGGTCTTCCTCTACCTTGCCAACCCTCCACCCTTCCCAACACCCTGTCCTTATCCAGTGAATAGCACCTCCTCAAAACATGTCCAAAGTATGTGAGGCGAAGCCTCATAATTCTTGCCTCCAAAGAGCACTCCAGCTTCACCATCTCCAAGACATTATCAGTTCATTCTCTTGGCCATTCATGCCATATTCAGTGTTCTTCTCCAACGCCACAGCTCAAAGGTGTCAATTCTTTCTCTGCCATACCTATTTATTGTCCAGGTCTTAGATGCATAGCCAGTTGCTGTTGTATGTGCCTTCAAGTTGCTTGCGATTCATAGTGATTCTACGTAGAATAGCCCTAAACCCTGCTCTATCCCTTGCTAATCTTATTGTCTCCAACACACCAATCCCCATTACCTCAGTGAATGAATCAATCCATCTCATCGAGGGTCTTCCTCTCCTGTGCTGTCTCTCCACCCTGCCAAGCACGACGTCCCTCTCCAAGGACTGGTGCCTCCTTGCAACATGTCCAAACTATGTCAGATGAAGCTTTAGAATCTTTGCCTCCAAGGAGCAGCCTGGCTTCACCCTCTCCAGGACGAACTTGTTTCTTCTCCTAGCAGTCCATGGTATATTCAATACTCTTCTCCAGCATCGAAGCTCAAAGGCATCATTTCTCCTTCTGTCATCCTAGTCATTGTCCAGCTCTCGGATACATAGCAAGTAATGGCAAAGACCATGGCCTGTATCAGGTACACTTTAGTCTCCAGACTGACATTGTTGCTCCTCAGTACCTTGGAGACTTTCCCAACAGAATTAATCTTTTAATTTCTTGGCTGTTGTTACCAAGAGTGTTGATTGTAGAGCGAAGCAAGCTAGTTATCAGCTCTTAAATATGAGAAGATACCCAAAGATCATAAAATACCTGACAAAAGCCTCTACGATTAAAAGACATATGAAAATAGAGAAACCAGATGAAGCAATTTGAAAGGAATATGCATTCTGTAAAGAAGTCCTCATGGTCTCAGTGGTTAAGCATTCAGCTGCTTAACTGGAAGGTAAGCAGTTCAAACTTCCCAGTGCTTCTGTGGGGTGAAGGGCCTCCTGATCTGCTCTTTTTAAAAAAAATTAAATTTTATTAATTTTAATGAAAATTTACAGAGATTTTGGGTTTCCATTCATTCATTGTTGCACTATTTTCTCTACCCTCCCCCCAGTTCGTTCTTCTTCATTCATTCATTGTTGCACTATTTTCTCTACCCTCCCCCCAGTTTGTTCCTCTTTTTTTCCCCCCTTTGAGAGTCTGTTTTAATTGTCCCATTACCACAGTGCTTGTCAAAGCCAGTTCTGATTAATCTCCTTTGTCAGTGTGTCCTTTGCCATTCCCTATCACTCCTCCCTGAGAGAGACTTC
>NW_006400066.1:1957630-1962062 GCF_000299155.1 Elephantulus edwardii | reverse complement strand
TACCACTGGGTTGTTTTATAGCTCAGAAGACCACATGCAAGGCAAAGGTGAAGTAAGGAACTGCTTATGAGGTTTTCCGTCAATTCCAACAACTAAGAAATAGTGAGAAGAGCTGGGACCTCAGAAAGCTTTTAGGACCAAATAGTAGGCTCTTGTGTCCAGGAGAAAAGGAATATACTTACCAGTAATGTTAATGTTAATGCTCACCCACAGCTCTTCTGGGAGGATCTAAATCGTTGAAGCGCTGATCTGCTCTTATAAAGTAATTCTTGTTAAGTGTCATCAAGTCAACTCATACTCACAGCTACCCCATGTACAGCTGAAAGATGTTCCACCAAATCCTGTGTCCTCCTCACAATCTCTGCTGTGTTTAAGTCCATTGTTGCAGGTTTTGTGTCAATCTATCCCACCAAAGAACTTCCTCTCCTTCAATTGTCCTCCACTTTTCCAAGCTCAAGGTCTTTTCTAAATACCAGATCTTCATGATAACATGCCCATAGCACATGAGACAAAGTCTCACCATCCTTTCAGGAACACTCAGACTTAACTTCTTCCAAGGCAGATCTGTCTCTTCTTTTGGCAGTCTATGATATGCATTCAATATTCTTCACCCACACCACAATCTAAAGAAATCCATTTTCCTTTGGTCTTCCTTATTCATTGCTCAATTTTCACATGAACATGTTGTTGTTGTGTACTGTAGAGACAGAACCAACCCCTAGCTGATCCTCTAGCAGGTGTTCAGAGGCAGTTAATGGCACAGGAGGAGATTGTCCATCCTTCTTCGGCAAAGCAGCTGGTGGCCTCAAACTGCTTGCCTTCAGGATTGCAGTACAGCTTTTTGCCACTACGCCACCAGAGCTCCCGTGTGATCATGACACAACTGATACTATGGCATGGGTCTGGTACACAGTAGTCTCCAAAGTGACATCCTAGAACATTAGAGGTCTTTGGAAACATATTTTCCCAATAAAATATTATTTGATTTCTTGACGGCTGCTCCACGGGTAATGATTGATGATCAAACTAAAATGAAATCCTTGACAACTGCAATCTATCATGATGTTGCCTATTAGTCCTGTTACAAGGATATTTTGTTTTCTTGATACGGAGATTTAATCCATACACGAAGGCTATAGTCTTTCATAGTCTTCAGTAAATGCTTCAAGTTACCTTCACTTTCTACAAGTAAGGTTAAGTTAACCGCATAACACAGGTTGTTGATGAGTTTTTCTTCAATCTTGATGCCTTGCCCATGTTCTCATAGTCCACCTTCTTGAATTATTTGCCCAGCATCCAGCTTGTCATTGAGGGCTGCATTAGTATGCTGAAACACCACTATTAGTATTCTATTGATTCCTATAGCCTTATTTTTTTTCCATTGCCTTCACTGTAACTTGAACTTTTTTCTTCAGTACCACTGGTTCTTGATCATATGCTACTTCCTCAAATGGTTCAGTGTCGAGTAATTATTTTGATCCAGTGACTCTGTGTATTCTTTTCAACTTCTTTTGCTGCTTCCCAAGTTGTTAATTATTTTCCCCTTAGAATCCTTCAGTACTGCAACTCAATTTTAATTTTTTTTCAGTTCTTTAAGGTTGAGAAATGCTAAAAATATTCAGCCTTTTTTATTTTCTGATTCCAGGTATCTGCTCATTTTAAAAAAAGAATTAACTGCTTTGTCTTTTCAATCTGCCCTTTGAAAAAATCCTCTGTTTAGATTTAATTTCTTCCTTTCATTATTGTGTCTTTACATTTAAAAGAAAGTTTCAGAGTCAGTCTTCTGACATTCATATTGGTATTTCTTTTTCCTTTTCTATCTTCTTTTTTAAAAAATTGGTTTGTTTACAAAATTCAAATACATTGTGTTTCACACTATTCTTCATTCACATTGTATTTTATACTATCATTCACATGCATTATGTTTTACAAAAGTAATCACCATTAGACCTTGCCCATTATTATGCTGTCTTTTCACCCAGATCCATGCCATTTCCTTCCCTCCACCCATCAAAGTGTGCAACCCTGTGGTTTCTCCATTACCCATCCTCAACCCTCTTCTTCCACCCCTTCCCCCCTCAAGCACCCATATATGTTTTATTATTTACCCTTCTATTTTTATAATGCAGTGTTTGTCCTTTTCAGCCCAAGTTAGTTCACTCAGCATAATGAGTGAAGGCCAGATGAGCTATGGGAGAACATTAAGAATATTATCCAAGAAGCACGTAAAAGGTCATAACAAAGGCAAAGGAGGAAGACAAGCCCAAGATGGATGTCAGAAGAGACTCTGAATATTACACTAGAGTACTGAGAAACCAAAGCAAAGGGGAAAAATCAGGAAGTTAAGGGGTGGAACTGAATATTTCAAAGGGCAGTTCAGGAAGACAAATCAAAGTCTTATAATGAAATGTGCAAAAGGCTAGAGTTGGAAAATCAAAAGAGACTAACTCAACATTTCTAAGCCGAAGGAACTGAAGAACAAATTCAAGCCTCAAGTTGCAATACTTAAAGATACAATGATACCCTGAATGATCCAGGAAACATTAAAAGAAGATAGGAGGAATATACAGAGTCACTGTACCAAAAAGAACTCACTAACACAGAAAAATTTAATAGAACAACATGTAATCAATAGGCAATAATGATGAAGGAGGAAGTTCAAGCTGCTCTGAAGAAATTGGCAAAAAACAAGGCCCCAGGAATTGATGGAATAACAACTGACCCATTTCAACAAACAGATGCAGCCCTGAAGTGTTCACTAGGCTGTGCCAAAAAATGTGGAGGACAAGCACCTAGTCAACTGACTGGAAAAATCCATATTTATTCCCATTCCAAAAAGGTGATCTGACAGAATGTGGAAATTATCGAACAATATCAATAATATCACACACAAGGAAAATCCTGCTGAAGGTTATCCAAAAGCGACTGAAACAGACAACTACCAAAATCGACAGAGAACTACCAGAAAGATAAGCTGGATTTAGAAGAGGCTGTAACACTTTGGCTATCACTGCCTATGTCAGATGGATCTTGGCCAAAAGCAGAGAGTATCAGAGGAATGTCTATCTGTGCTTCATTAACTATTCAAAGGCATGAGACTGTGTGGATAACAACAAATTGTAGCTAACCTTGAGAAGAATGGGAATTCCAGAACACCTGACTGTGCTCATGCAAAACCTTTCCTTGGACCAGGAGGCAGTCGTTAGAACAGAATAAGAAAACACTCCATGGTTCAAAATCAGAAAAGGAGTGCCTCAGGGATGTGCCGTTTCTCCATATCCTTTCAATCTATGCGCAGAACACATTTTTCAAGAGGCTGGACTTTATGAGGAGGAATGTGGCATTAGGATTGGAGGAAGACTCATCAACAACCTGCATTATGCAGATGACACAACCTCATTTGCGGAAATGGAGGAGATCTGACACATTTGCTGAAGAGGGTCAAGGACTGTAGTATGCAATATGATTTGAAGCACATAATCAAGAAAACAAGGATTCTCAGCACTGGGCCAAGTGGCAGTATCATGAAAAATGGAGAAGAGATTGAGATTGTTAACAATTGCAGCTTGCTCAGACCCACAATAAACACCCTTGGCACCAGCAGTCAGGAAATCAAAAGACAAACTGCAATGGGAAAATCTGCTGTCAGCAACCTCTCCAGAGTACTGAGTAGAAAAATGTCAGTCTAGAGACTAAAGTGCGCCTGATACAGGCCATAGTCTTTGCAATTACTTGCTGTGCATCAGAGAGCTGGACAATGACCAAGAATGACAGAAGAATTAATGCCTTTGTGTTGTGGTGCTGAAGAAGTTATTGAACATACTATATATAGACTATCAAGAGAATTCATAGACTTGTCCTGGAGAGGGTGAGGTCAAGTTGCACCTTGGAGGCAAGGATTTTGAGCCTTTGTCTCACTTACTTTGGGCATATAGCCAAAAGGGATAAGTCTTTGGAGAAAAATATTATGCTTGAAAAAACTGAGGGACAGTGTAGGACAGGAAGACCTTGGATGAGATGGATTGACACAATAACTAGTGTAATGAAGATAGGTGTTGTCAGAAACAGTGAGATTGGCTCAGGATAGAGCAGGGTTCAGAGTAATGTGCATAGGGTTGCTATGAGTCATAGTCAACTCAACAGCACATACCAAGAACAAATCATTCTTTATTTCCAACTTTTCCCTTCCAAACATAGTTACTGAATAGTTCTTTTACTGCAGGTTCTATCAAATTCATACTGAGAACCTGCCAGAAATCTTCAATTTCTTCATCTTTGATTTGAGTTGTGTGTATATCTAAATAATAATAATTTTATTAGTATGTCTTCTTTGTATGTGAATGAATATTATTCCTTATGGGCAACATTATGTGGAGAGATAAAAATTTAAAATAATAAGACCTATGATGAATCCTACTTGGTCATGATAAAT
>NW_006400066.1:1954070-1957105 GCF_000299155.1 Elephantulus edwardii | reverse complement strand
TTTTTTATGTTTGCCTATTGCTGTGAACTGGCCCTTGAGGACTGCCTTAGCTGCATCTCAGCATGTTGGTATGTTGTATTTTCATTATCATTTGTTCTGAGGAACTTTTTTATTTCTTTCTTTATTTCTTCGATAACCCAATCGTGTTCTAGCATGTTACTTAGGGTGGTATTTAGCTTCCACACAGGTATGTACGGATGGTTCAATATAAGAAAAACATTCAACGTAACTCACCACACTAACAAAGCAAAAACAAGTTAGCAATTGATGCAGAAAAGGCATTTGACAAATCAAACACACTTTCCTGATGAAGACACTCAGAAAAATTGGAATAGAAGAGCTTTTCCTCAACACAGTGGAAACGTTATATGCAAAACCAAGAGCCAGTATCATTCTCAATGGAGAAAGACTAAAAGCATTTTCCTTGCAAATAAGGACCAGGCAAGGATTCCCACTGTCACCACTTCTATTTAATATTGTATTTAAAGTACTTGCTAGGACAATACTACAAAGAAAGGAAATAAAAGGCACCTACATCTGCAAAGAGATGGTTAAACTGTTGCTATATGCAGAGGATATGATAGTGTACACAGAAAACCCCAAATATTCAACAAAAAACTGTTAGAGCTAATGGATCAATTAAGTAAAGTAGCAGGATCATCAATATCCAAAAATCATGGGATTCCTCTAGAGTAACAAATAGAACTCAAAAAAGGAAACCATGAAATCAATACCATTTACAATAGCTAATCAACCACAAATTGAGATACTTTGGAGTGAACTTAACTGGAGACACAAAAAAAAACTACAGAAAATTTCTGAGAGACACAATAAAATACTTAAATAAATTGAAAAATGTGCCCTGTTCATGGATAAGAAGACTCAGTATTGTGAAAAAGACAATTCTACCAAAAGCAATCCACATGTTCAACACAATCCCAATACAGATACGAAATTCACTTTTCAAGGAAATCAAAAGGAAAATTGTCAAGTTTATTTGGAGAGGAGAGAGACCTCAAATAAGCATTTCTGGAAAACTAAAATGAAGTGGGAGGCATTGCACTCCCTGACTTCAAAACCTACTACACAACAGTAGTAACCAAAACAGCATGGTACTGGTACAATGACAGGAACATAGATCAATGGAACAAAGTAAACACCCCATAAATGGACCCAGCTATCTATGGTCAACTGATATTTGACAAATAAATAAACCTATCGAGTGGGGTAATGACAATCTCGTCAACAAATGGTGCTGGCAAAACTGGACTGCCATCTGCAGAAAGCTGAAACAGGATCCACATCTCACACCATTCAAAAAAATCAACTCAAGTGGATCAGAGACCTTGGAGTTTTAAAACTCAAAACCATAAAGTTTTTAAGAGACAAACTGGGACCAAGTTTAGAAGGCCTAATTTATGGTATAAAGAGACTGCCAAATACAGCCAGAAATGCAAAATGGGGAGAGGATAAAATTGATGTATGAGTCTTTCTAAAGATTAAATCTCTGTGCTCATCAGAAACTTTTCCCAGTAAAGTGAGAAGAAAACATACTGATTGGGAACAAACATTTGACAACACCATCTCAGAAAAGGGTCTCATAACAAAAGTTTACAGAATACTCCTGGGCTTCCAAAAGCAAAAGGGTGATAACTCAATTACAAAATGGACAAAGGACATGGAAAGACTTTTCAGAGAAGAAGACATTCAGATGGCAAACAAATGCATGCCCAAAATCACTGGCAGTAAGAGAGATGCAAATCAAAACCACAATGAGAAACCACCTCAGCCCAGTAGAAGTGACAAAGTTTAGCAGGGCAGCAATCAATAAATGGTGGAGAGAATGTGGAGAGGTGAGAACTCTCATACACTGTTGGTGGGATTGTAAAATGGTACAATCACTCTGGAAGACAGTTTAGCCTTTCCTCAAAAAGTTGAACATAGAAACTCTGTATGAGTTAGCTATTCCACTACTAGGAAAATACCCTAAGGAAATTAGAACTGAGACACAAATGGAGATTTGTACATCAATGTTCTTAGCAGCATTTCAAAAATATGAAAACAGCCCATATGTCCAACCACAATTGAATGAATTGAGAAACTGTGGCACATTCACACAATAGAATACTGTGCAACACTTAAGAGCAATGATTTTGAAAAATACTACATAACTTGGGAGAGATTGGAGAGCATAACACTGAGTGAACTACGTCTCAAAAAGACAAATACTGCATAAGTCCTTTATTGTAAAAATACAAAGATAACTAGCAAAATATGCATGTGAGCTCAAGGGCATAGGGGGAGGAGCAGACGGGTGAGGATGGGTAGTGGAGAAACCATAAGGTTGCATAGTTTGGTGGGTGGAGGGAAAGGGGAAGGATATGGGAAGGATCTGAGTGAAAAGAATGGCAAAATCCAATTGGTGATTAATTTTATGAAATAATGTATGTGAACGATCATATGAAACATAATGTGAATGAAGAACCATGTGAAACAAAATGTATATTATTTTTATAAGCAAACTAATAAAAAGAAAGAAGAAAAAAGAATAAGACCTTGTCATGAGTATCTTTATGGAGGTAAGAGAAGATAATGTTTCCATCCATAAAATAAGAACAAGGTGCTATAAAATAGAACATGTAGAGAACAAGAAAGAACTCTTGGATATGAACATATAATAACAGTTAAAAATGAAACAAACAAAACCTGAATGGAAGTGTTGTGGAAAAGAGCTGAAATATTCCACAAAGTATAGAAAAAGGAAAATAAACAGAAAGAGGATAAACACAAGGAAATAATGGAAGAATCAATTCAGGGAGTCAAATACCCAAATAGTAAGTATTTTGGAAAACAGAGGGAAAGAGTCATCAAAGCCCTAACTAAACAATAATTTTCCAATATTAAAAGATAAGAATTCCCAGGAGTTCATCACAGCTCAGGACAAATAATAAGTGGCCCATTATAAAGTTTCAGAATACTAAGGGGAGGGGGAGAATTCTAAAACTTCTAAAATAAAATAGAAATATTTTATAAAT
>NW_006400066.1:1936102-1953970 GCF_000299155.1 Elephantulus edwardii | reverse complement strand
TATACATATATGTATATACATAATGTATATACAAATATACATATACAGCCTAGAACACTCTCAATTAGATGGTTAGGTGGACTTAAGTAATTTTCAGACCTGCAGAATCTCCAAATATGTGCCTTCAACATAGTTTTTACAAGACTTTATTGGAGTTGGTGCTTTCTTATAACAAAGAAGTAAAACTAGAAAGACACAGGGTAACCAGAAAACAAGAGCACCAATCCAAGCGAGGAAGCTTCCAGAATGGCAGTGAATAGAGGAGGTAGGATAGCCACTGTACAATAGTCCAAATCAGATGGCTCATGTGATCCAGGGAAGACTTCTTCAGGAGGATCAAAACTTAACAGTCTCATCTAATATGATGAAACCAACTTGTGAGATTTGTTAAAAACTGAGACAGACTCTAGGAATGAAATATGAGGTAAACATAGGAAACTCAACAAATAAAATCACAACAGGGAAGATTAATAACTCCAAGAAAAAAAACAAAAAGTTACATAAGAAAGAAGTACGAATAAGCTATAAATAACTTTTATGTGGTCATAGTAATATAAATGTTGTTGTTATTGTTGTTATTGTTGTTGTTATGTGCCACCAAATTTCTTGCCACTGATAGCCACCCTATGTACAACAGTTTGAAATCCTGCTCAATCCTGTGCCAACCTCATTGTCTCTGACACACCTCTCCCCTGCACTGCCCCTCTACCCTTCCAAGCATCATGTCCCTCTCCAAGGTCTGGTGTCCCCCACCTTGTATCATGCCCAAAGTATGTCAGATGAAGCTTCAATACCCTTGCCTCCAAGGAGCAGCTTGGCTTCACCTTCTCCAGGATGAACTTGTTTGTTCTCCTAGCAGTCCATGGTATAGTCAGTACTTTTCTCCAGCATCACAGCTCAAAGAAAGCAATTCTTCTTCTACCTTCCTTAATCACTGTCCAACTTTCTAATGTATAGCAAGTAATTGTGAAGATGATGGCCTGGATCAGGTGCACCTTAGTCTCTAGACTGACATGGCTGCTCTTCAGTACTCTGGAAAGGCCCCTGACAGCAGATTTTTCCAGTGCAATTCGTCTGCTGAATACTAATCCAATGGAGATTTTGACTGAACTATAGTGGGAGAATGGAGGAAGGAAAGTGAGAAGAGTCCACAAGGGCTGTTAAAGTGAAATAGAAGAAAAAAGAACTAAGTCCGTTGCAGTGGATTGTTTCCATAAGGGGCCACCAACCATTGTTTTCATCTTCTATCAACAAGTCTTTCTTCTCACTGAAAGATAGAGATTTTTCTTCTCTTTTGAAATCTGGCACCAATCTCTGAGCCAGCAATTTGATCTGACCAGTGGATATGACAGAGTAACTTCTGGGCCTGACCCTTCAATGTCTCTCAGCTTATTTTCCATCTTCTTGGCAGTCAGTTTCCCTGTCAGAGGCCCAACCACCCTACTAGGCAGGAGGCCATCAAGGGAAAGAGAATCCCTGGAAGATAAGAGACGGCACAGGGAGCGAGTGACCAGCCAATCCCCAGCCACTGGCTGATGCCCCAACATGAAGCCACCCCGCCCAGCCAATGTCACACCACACAAAGCAGAGACAAGCTTCTCCTGCCAAACTAGCCTCAATGAGCTCTGGCCAAATGACAGAATCTCAAAAAAATAAATAATAGCTGTTGGTGTAAGCCAAAGGTTTTTGAATGGTTTGTTAGGCAACAGTAGATAACTGAGAGAAATACATTGCAAAGGAAAAGCAAAAAATATATATATAAAGTTCTTGTCTCTGGGGAATAGAATATGGTGAGATGAAGGAGGATTAATCAGGAAACTGCTGGGGGTTTTAGCATAAAGCTAGATTATCATTTTATTCTTTCAGTTATATGCATCTTTGATTTCACCAAAACACAAGGCATGACAAACAAAACCAGAGAATGTAGATGCAATATAAAAGTCTACCTGATAAAATGACAAGAGCAGATAGGTTCAAGAGATGCTGACAGCCAGGAAAGGGATGGGAGGGTTCAGAGTGCCAAGTTCAACCTGAACTTGTATGACCCAGGAAGTCACGGATGCAAAGTGGGTTCTCAACAAATGCCACATCATACAACAAAACAAACGCACAAAACAAAAGCAGAAGGGCCATGGACAGGGGGTGAGCCGAACTTAGATTTCTCTTCAGAAGCTGGGCTCAGAGTATTGTGTGCATGCACTCCACACGGCTCAACCCTTAAACACTCTCAGCTCTCACCTGGTAATTAATGTTCAAACAAACCAGCACCGTCCAACAACTTTTTCAAATGCACAGCCTCTATTCTACCCACTCCTGCAAGCTGTCCCCATGCAGCACTATACCATAGCAGGCCCAGCTGCCAAGAGAGAAGAGTGCCCCTACACCCAAGGGCCAAATGCCCAGTGTTGTGTGGACCTGAGTCCACAGCCATTCTCAGCTGGCCAGAGTTCAGCATGTGGTCAGTGGGAAACTACCCCTGTAATATGCCTGTCACTTGTTTTTGCTATGTTTTTTATTGACTATATGTGTTTGGTTGTTGTGAAATCTAAGGATGGACACCTTGGACAACCTCTTCCCCAAGGCCAGAGTCTGACAGAATTGTGAAGCTTGGCTTTGAATAAGAAAACCTAAGTTTGAAGACTGGGTCCACCTTGTAATGACAACATAAGCACATGTCAACCTCTGACAACTATACAATGGGATCACTAATTCCTATCTCATGCATTGTGGATGGGGAGAGAATGACCTAATCAACTGAAAATATTCAACATATTCAGGGTGCTACATAACAATTTGCTTTGATCCACAATCAATATCCTTGGCACCAGCAAGTCAGGAAATCAAAAGGCAAACTGCATTGGGAAAATCTGCTGTCAAGGATTTCTTCAGAGTGCTAAAGAGCAATGATACCAGTTTAGAGGCTAAGGCGCACCTGATCCAGGCCATGGTCTTCACAATTACTTGCCATGCAACAGAGAGCTGGAAAATGAATAAGGATGACAGAAGAAAAATCAGTGTCTTTGAGCTGTGATGCTGGAGAAGAGTATTGAACATACACCATGGACTGACAAGAGAACAAACAGGTCTGTCCTGAAGAGGATGAAACCGGACTGCTCCTTGGAGGCAAAGATTTTGAAGCTCTGTCTTTGGACGTGTTGCCAGGAACACGTCCTTGGAGAAGGACATCATGCTTGGAAGGGTGGTGGGTCAATGTGGAAGATGAAGACCCTGGAAACCGTCTTGGATTCACACAGTGACTAAGGCAATGCGGTCAAGTGCATCAGAGATGGTGAGATTGGCTCAGGATAGAGCAAAGTTCAGAATCATTGTTCACAGAATCACTATAAGTCACAGTAGACTCAATGGCACATAACAACAACAACAACAACAACAATTAACACTCATTTACTTGAAGGAAGGGAGGCAACAATACAAACAACTGTGCTATATCCAGTCATAGTCAATTCTGATTCATAACAGTCCTCTTTTGGGTTTCCAGAAGGCTGTAATCTTTATGGAAGAAGACTTCTCATGTTTCTCCCATGTAGTAGATCAGAACCAGTGACCTTTAGTTTAGCAGCATAACACATATTACATTAATCACCACATCTCTTTTTCTATAAAGTCTAAAATAAATATCCCAAGTCTTGAACGTTCAGGAAACACAGAAACCTCCAGGCTTAGTACAAAGTGCTTAAACCATCCAGTTTCAGAAAACACACAGTTCCACTCAAACCTATTTAGGGGAGGAGTACTTGGGAGCAGGGACGTTTGATTAGCATAGAAAGTTCAAGCTTCAGCAACTTGGCACTGTAGCATCTATTTGATACTTGAGATTGTGTCTATAAAAACGGAAGAAAGACATTCTTTAACCTTGATTTCACCCAACAGTAATATCAGTAATATTTGCCCTGGTTTTATAACTGTAAATTATAAAACCTTACATGGCTCCTTCTATAGTTTCTTTCTCCCATTGGAATTTTTAGGTCTTAGTTATTTCTGCAAGCATATGAGCTCAATGCAGTGAAATAAAGGGGTTCAGGATATGTTTGATGAGGTAACTAGATCTGCCTTCCATTCAACTGCTCGGGGACATTCCCTTCCAAATGGATGAAGGCTTTTGGAGCCTTTTAAATACTTAAGAGATTATTCCAATGTATTACAGGAACTTTGTTTAGATTATACAACTGCCTTCCAAATTTTTTGTTTTGTAACAAGACAGTCACTTTTTCACTCACTTTAAGGTTTGGGGTTTGTTTTAGGTCAAAGTTATCAAGACATAAATGACTTCCATTTCTGGCACAACTTTTGATTCTGAGGACTATAAAAAAAAAACCCAAACCCCAGCAGATACTTTTTTTAAAGGATAGATATAAAGTAGCTTGTTCTTTCCTTTTTATCCCCACAAAATTGGGGGCAATTTTTGTTCCCTTTACCCTGAGGTCAGTTACCCCTCTACTCCACTGCCACTGAGTCAGTTCTGACTAACAGACCTGGCAAGACAGAGTACAGCTGCCCTATAGAGTTCCCAAGCTGTAAATATTTACAGGAGACTGTCTCATCTTTCTTCCCTGGAGTGGCTGGTGAGTTCGAACTGCTAACCTGTTCATTAGCAGGCCAACAAATCTTTCACCACTGTACCACCAGAGCTCCTTCTTGGGCTGGTCAAACTTATTGCTGTGAAGTTGGAATCAGCTCATAGCTGCTCCTCCATTGGGTTTTGTAGGCTATGAATTGCATGGGAAGAGATTGCCTATCTTTCTCCCACAGAGTCAATAAGTGGATTTGAACTGTGAGAGAGAAGTGGCAGTTGGGTGAGGGGTGCCACTCCCTACAGACCTCATAACACCACCAGCACTCCCTCGTAGGTTGGCAGCAGTAGCTAAACCAGCTTTCCCACAGCCATTTACCAACCTCAACAACTTAAAAAGTAAGCCACGTAGAAAATGCTTGTCATTCCTCTGTAGCATCTGGTCCCCACAGGATCCTCATCATTTCCTTCACTGTGCATTTCCAAACTGTGCAGTTCTGCAATTGCATCCTGGTCCATCTTCAACCTTCTGCCCCCAACCCTCACCTCCTTGTACCCCCAATATGTTTTTCCCAATTAAAAAAAAAGATAATGGGGGGGGAGAAGTAAGCCATGGACACAACACTCAAGACCTAGTAAAACATGCATCGTTCTCATGAGTAACCACATAGGGGATAAGGTGCTTTGCCTTCTCTTAGGAGTGGCAGCAGCTCTCACACAGGCATCTTAATAAAAGAATCACGACAGCGACTTGAATCCCTGCTGCACATTTTACAAGGGCCCTCGAAAGGCCTCAAAGAGGTCTTTCATAAGCAAAGATAAACCAATACTATCCATTTCTGTAGCGGCACAAATGCTTGTTTTTGTTATGTGCTGTTGAGTTGCCTGTGACTCACAGCGACCCTATGTACAACAGCACTAAACCCTGCTCTATCCTGTGCCAACCTCACTGTCTCCAACATACCCATTACCTCAGTCACTGAATCAATACACCTCATAGAGGGTCTTCCTCTCCTGTGCTGTTCTCCTCCATGCTCCCAAGCATGATGTCCCTTTCCAAGGACTGGTCCCTCCTTGCAATATTCCCAAAATATGTCAGACGAAGCTTCAGAATCCTTGCCTCCAAGGTTTAAGCCTCTCTAGGATGAACCTGTCTTCTTAGCAGTCCATGGTATAGTCAATACTCTTCTCCAACACCACAGCTCAAAAGCATCAACTTTCCTTCTATCCTCCCTAGTCACTGTCCAGCTCTCTGATGCATAACAAGTGACTGCAAAGACCATGGCCTGTATCAGGCTCACCTTAGTTTCCAGAGTGACACCACTGTTCTTCAATATTTTGGCGAGGTCTCTATAGCAGACTTTCCCATCACAGTATGTCTTTTAATTTCCTGGCTGCTGGTGCCAAGAGTGTTGACTGTGGAGCCAGAAAGAATCAAATAGTTTTTGGTTTAAAAAAAAAATCAAACTGATACTTCCATCTTGTTTTGAAATCACTTAATAGTCTCTCTCATTGCTTTGGACTTGGAACCAATTCATACTTGACCTTCCATTAAATTTCCCAAGCTATGAATCGCATGGGAACTGCTGCTGGATTTGAACTGCCAGAGAGGTGTGGCATATCACATCACATATTGGGCTGGGCTGGTGGCCTAGTAGCAAGAAGATGTGCTGCAATCCTGAAGGCATGTGGGTCAAGGCCACCTGCTGCTCTGCAGCGGAAAGATGGACTCTCCTCCCATGCGACTGGTATGTTGGAATAACTGCCTCTGAAAACCTGCCAGAGGGTCAACTATGGGTCAGTTCCAACTCAACAGTACACAACAAAAAGTAATGGAAAACTGTTGAAATCCACCAGTTACTTTGTGGGCAAATGGCAGGCAGTCTCCTGTCATAAGATTTACCACCTCAGAAACTGGATGGAGGATCACCCTGAGTTGGAACAACTCCATGGCAGTGGGTAATGAAAATTAACAATACCAATGAGACACATGCTAGTTAAGACATGCATACTGTTGTCATCGGCTGCTGTCCAGTCAGCCCCAGCTCAAGGAGAACCCATGTGAAACAGAAAAAGCACTGCCTGGTCTTACATCACCCCCATAACTGGTTTTAAACTGAATCACTGTGATTCATAACTTCTGCACTGGCTGCTATGTGGGAGTAGATTGCCAGGCCTTTCTTCCTAGTCTATCTGAACTTAGAAGGTCTGCTGGATCCTGTTCACCATCACAGCAACCTGCAAGGCTCCTGGTGGCTATGATGGGACAAGGTCCAGGAATCAAAGCCAGACTCTCTGGATCAGAGCCTACACTCTTCACAACACACATTATCAGCTTTAGCACCTGGGATTATGACATAGTAAGACATTTCAATAAATTGCTACAACCATAGCTTAAAGCATGTATTAGGTACTTTTAAGTTGGCATGCTCTTTATTTAAATAATAGTGTTATTAACACCACCTATTCCCTAAGGGAAGCCCTCAGTGATGCACATGTGGCAGGCTGCAAATGGAAAGGCTGGAAGTTTGAGTTCACTCATGAGTTATCCTGAAAGAAAGTGCTGGCAATCGATTCTGAAAAATCAACCTCCGAGAACTCATGAGGCAGAGTTCTACTGCAAGTCACATGGGGTTGCCACAGGGTCGATTTGATTCAACAGCTGCTGGTTAAGGGAGCTCAAACACAAAGAAATGAAGCTACTTTCACAGAATAAATGACCAGGTGGTATTTCATTCAGAATAGCAAACGTCCAATCATGCTTGGAAGGGTGGAAGGACAGCACAGGACAGGAAGACCCAGGATGAGATGGATTGACTCAGTGACTGGAGAAATGCTATTAGGTGTGCCAGAGACAATGAGACTGGCTCAGGATAGGGCAGGGTTCAGGGCTATTGTACACAGGGTCACTGTGAGTCACAGATGACTCAACAGAACACCACAACACAATCAGTCAGGCTCGTGGATACTCACAGTGATTTCCGTGTCTTCAGTTAGCATTAAAGAATCTGGCTTAACACAAAAACCAAACTAAATCCAACAAAACCAAACTTGTTGACGTCTGGCTGACATGAACTCATAGCTGACCCTGCAGTGGCTTCCAGAGGCTGTAAATCACACCAGAGAGGAAGGCTCCTCTTACTCCTAAGAAGCTGCTGGCAGAATTGAACTCCTAGAGAGGAGCTGCCTTTGGGTTCCCAGTGCAATTCCCTCACATTTAAATATCTAAGTCAAATAAACTTAAGTCTTCTTTTATGTTGAAAAACACTAAAATATTTTTAATAAAAAATGACTCTTCATTCTAAACCCAAAGTGCGAGAGTTCCCAGAATTCCCTTAGAATCTTAATTTGAGGGAGACTGGCAAGATCCTCCCCTGAGATTTATAGCCTTAGAAACCCAAAGGAGAGTCAGCTGTGAGTTGGCTCTGACTTGACATGATGGCAATAAAGGAGGGAGAGAGAGACAGAGAGAGAGATACACACACATTTTTATTTACATTGGTTTTCACCATTATATAATTACAAAGGTCCATAAGGCAATCAGCGGGGTTTTTTCAAGGTACTGTGTTGGTTTTGGCTCTTCAAATATCATTAACTTAAAAAGAAATCAAATCACAGCTTGACTGAAAAGTTGCCTCCCTGAAAATTCAGTGTGGTTGAAAACTGGGCTGTCAGCCATCAAGAATGCGATTTTTCTGAGAAGGAGGGCTAAACCTTGCTGCCACTTGCTTAAAATGCTTATTTATTATTATCCTCTGTACTGATCATCCACTGGGAGTTACCGTCTGTCCTTGAAAATGGCGCTTCCGATAATGTTTCGCTATCTCTTGGCAAGCCCGTCAGCGGCAAGACTAGTACAAGGGCTGCTTTTTGAAATGATGGTGACATGGGGCTGTCCACAGTCGCTTTATCAGCCATAAGCAAAGACTTCCAAGAGATAAATCACATGCAGGATAGCCACCCTGGAATCTGCTTCATCTTTGGTAAGTTCCTGTCTAGAGTCTCTTCCAAGTTTCCTGGGTTTGCACTCGACCACTGGCCTAGTGGGTAGGGAGTTGCCTGGCCAGCCCCGACGCCCACAGTTCAATCCACCAACTGCTCTGTGGGAGAAAGACACACAATCTTCTCCCATGCAACTTCTTATAGGGTGCCACTGAGTAAAGTACAATTTATAGTGACTCTATGAATAACAAATCATCTGAACCCTGTCCTGTCCTGTGCCATCTCACCATCTCTAATATACCTGAGCACTTTGCAGCAATCACTGTATCAATCTATCTCTTCCTCTGACCCTCTACCTTTTCAAGCATGATGTCTCTTTTCAAGGAACAGCCTCTACTAATATTCCCCAAGTATGTGAGATGAAGCTTCATTACCTGTGCAATTGACAGCCTCTGAAAACGCACTGGAGAGTCAGTTACGAGTTGTTTCCAGCTTGCTGGCAATGAGTTAAGAGTTTCAGTTGACTAACTTAAAAGACTACAGTCAGAAGCCACCCAGAGGTGCCAAAGAAGTAATGCATGGTATGTGCCTCCAAAAATATTACAGTCAAATCCTTCCGTGGAGCAGTCACCCTATAACACATGAGGTTCACATAAGTTGGAATCGACTCTATGACACTAGGTTTGAGTCTCTTCCGATGGCTATCAGAAGAACTGTCAGTGACTCCCAGCTTTGAGGTGAGGTATTTATGATGATAAGGCCCTCATGAGCAGAACATGGCATGCAGATAGCATGTAACAGAAATACAATAACAATGAATTTGTCAAAAGTGGTTAGAAGGGAGCATCAACTAATGGTTTAACTTGCAGAATCTGGAATCAGAGTGTCCTGAGTTCAAACACCAATTCTCTTACTGACTAGCTAGGTGCCCTCACACAAGTTACTGCAACCTTTCTGAGCCTAAGAATTATGATACCAACTATAGCAGATAAATGTTAAAACAGGGTCAGGGGCTGGGGAGTGAAACCCAAAACCTCAACATTGCCACTAAGTCAATTCTGATTCATGGTGACTCCATTTGCTACAGTATTAACGAACTGTGCTGCCATCCCAGGAGCACTTGGATCAAATTCACTGGCTGCAGGACAAAGATGCACAATCTCCTCCTGTATGATTTACTGCTCTGAAAACCGGTGGAGGGTCAGCTACTCAGCCATAACAAAACAGGTCCACAGGGACTTTGTGCCTGTGATCTTTACAGATGCAGAGTGGCGGGTTTTCCTCCCTCAGCACCCTGAGGAGGCTCAAGCCACCAACTTGAAGGTTAGTAGGGTGCCGCCCTCTTGATTAAAAGGCCAAGCCCCTCTGGTGGTCAGAACCCACTGGCTGCTCCTTGGGAGAGAGAAGTAAAATCTCTTCTTGTGTGATCTACAGCCTCAGATACCACCAAAGGGTCAGTTATGAGTGGGTTCTGACCCCATGGCAATGTGTGAGCGAGCAGAGCTCAAACCATGTGCGCCATGCAGGGACTTTTCAGTAAGCACCTCCTTTGATCAAAGAGGAAAATTAAAGTGTGGGTATTAAGTGGCCCATTAGTCATACCTGAGAAGAACGGGAATCCCAGAACATTTGATTGTGCTTATGTGAAACCTATACTTGGACCAAGAGGCAGTCGTCAGAACAGAGCAAGGAGACACTGCATGGTTCAATATTGGGAAGGGGGTCCGCTAGGGATGTATTCTGTCTCCATATTTTTTCAATCTGTATGCAGAACAGATCATCTGGGTGGGATGGAGGACCTGAAGCGCTTGCTGCAGAAGGTCAAGGACTGTAGCCTTCAATACGGATTGAAGCTCAACATTATTAAACAAAGATTCTCACCACTGGGCCAATTGCCAGAATCAGTATGGATGGTGAAGAGATTGAGATACCTAACAGTTTTAGTTTGTTTGGCTCCACAGTCAACACTCTTGGTACCAGCAGATAGGAAATCAAGAGACAAACTGCACTGAGAAAGTCAGTTGTCAGGGACCTCTAAAGAGTACTGAAGAGCAACGACATCAGACTAAGGTGCACCTGACTCAGGCTATAGTCTGCAGTTGTGTGCTATGCATCGGAGAGTTGGACAGTGACTAGGGATGATAGAAAGAGAAATGATGTCTTTGAGCTGTGGTGCTGGAGAAGAGTGTTGAATATACTATGGACTGCTAGGAGACAAACAGGTTTGTCCTGGAGAAGGGGAAGCCGGAGTGCTCCTTGGAGTCAAGGATTCTAAAGCTTCGTCTGACATACTTTGGGAATGTTGCAAGGAGGGGCCATTTCTTGGAGAGGGACATCATGCTTGAGAGAGTGGAGGGACAGTGCTGGAGAGGAAGACCCTCAATGAGATGGATCGACTCAGTGATTGCGGTAGTGGGAGTAGGTGTTGGAGAGAATGAGGTTGGCACAGGATAGAGCAGGGTTTAGGGCTCTTGTACATAGGGTCACTGTGAATTGCAAGTGACTCAATGGCACATAACAACAACAACAACAATAAGATGACAGAGAACACAAACCCCAGTACCCTGTGTACTGCCTCACAGCCTGGGCAGGAACTCTGGAAGCTATGAGAACCCATGCCTCTGGAGAGGCTGACAAGCAGAGGCTGGAAAGAATGAGACCAGACTGGTGAAGCCCACTCCATAGGTAGGATACTCTCTACAGACAATGGGCTCAAAGACCTCACGCATCTTGGACCCACCTGGCCAGTTCTGTTCACTACATGGCTCCATCTCAGACCACAAGCTTGATACCCACCACCTGGCATGAACACTGGGCTCTTCCACCACTGAGGGCTGCTGAAGTCCCCACCCTGTCTTCCCACCCTGAGGAGAAATCCATGCCTCCCTGAGAGACTATCTTATCCTGTTGTGTACTTTCGAGTTGAAACAGAGCCATAGCTGACCCACCAGTAGGTTTTCAGAGACAGTTCATCACACAGGAGGAAACTGCCCACCTTACTCTCATGGAGCAGCTTGTGGATTCAAACACTTTGCCTTTGGAATTGCAGCACAGCTTCAGACCACTAGGCTACTAGAGCTCCCTAATCTTACCCTATTCTTGTTGTTGTTGTGTACTGTCAAGTGGGAACGGACACAAAGCTAATCCACCAGCAGGTTTTCAGAGACAATAAATCACACGATAGGTAACTATTCCTCCTTTTCCTGCAGAGCAGCTGGTGGATTCGAACAAAGTGCCTTTGTGATTGCAGAGAAGTTTCTTCCTACTAGGCCACATAATACTTTATCACAAAACTCAAATGTCTGTTTTCTGGTTTAAAAGTCAATGCTTCAAGAGCCATTTAATTTCCACTGACATCAGCTGTTCTGAAATAATATATTCATGAAAATAAGTATTCATTAGGAAAATCAGATACCCACTTGAGCCAAAACTTGAAAGCTGTCATCTGCCAGCTTTTCTTATTACCGGCAGCTGAGTTCAGCAAGAGCATGGGAACCACCTCAGGAAACTGCATGGGTGACCACAGACAGTATCTATACTTAGCAATAATTAAACCCCAGATTAAGAATCTCAAGCATCCCCAAAGTAGTATGGAATCAAAGTATAATTAGACTGTAAATTGGCCTTCCCGACAAAGGGCAGTGGATTCCGAAAGCAGCCTGATTTTGTTATCTTTTGCCCCCAGAAAACATTACTCCCTCCATGCTGAATGTCGCTGCCACTTCCCACTTTGTTTGCTTATTCCAGTTAAGTGCAGGGAACCTTGGAAAGACACTGAGAAGTAAGGAGGCTGACCCAGATCAACAGGGGGAGAAGGACACCGCTGAGCAGTACCATTTTAAAGGATTACGTTTAAAAACTATTCCAGAAATGTTTATTATATATGAAAGCACAAAGACATGTAGCTGAACACTATGTTTTTATGTGCCAGTCTCCTCCCTGTGTGAAATCAGAACAGTGGTTTAGACCTCTGAGGTCCTGTGGCGTGGTGGTTGTTTTGAGAAGTCTTTTAGGCAATAAGTGCAGCTGTACGGAATCTCACAAGTAGAGTGTGATTTAGTGATGGCACACTCAACCCAGGGGGCTCTGATTCCATCATAAAGAATGTGAACTCTCATCCAGAAACCATGAGATTTATGGTGCAGTACAACTAACTGAAAAAAATCAGAAATAAATGAAAACAAACTGTTTTAATAAATTTGGAATACTTCAAGTATTGCAACAACAGGCAAGTAATAATTTTCTTCTGGAAAAATATATTATGATGTTATGTAAAAATATTTATTACATATTTTGGTACTTGTGACTCCAGGGACAGGAGAGTACGAAGAGACAGATGTTTGCTGGCCATAACAGATAGGTGGCGCTGTGGCTCACGGTAGATCAGGGTTTAGGAACCTGGGCTAGTACTAAAGCCAGGCATGCCCAAGTTTTCAGCATCAGAATCAAAACGCCAGATAGCTACCATAGAACGACATCTGACTCACGCATGAGCTATTTGCTTTTGGCTGTATTACTAAGGAACTTTTCGTTTCAAGCATTTGCAAAATTTGTCCTTAACTTCTATCACTTAGAAAAGTGACATTCTAATGAAATATGGGCTTTCTGAAGCACAGTTGAGTTAAGAACTGTGCAAACCTACTGCCATTTGCTCCTGGGTGGGTCACCACTTGCAAACACTGCCATTCGCTGCAAACAGCTTTTCCTTTCCCCTAGGAATGTTCTCTGTGGTTGGCTTCAGAGGTCTTGTGTCCAGCTATCTGACTTCATCTTTTCCTGGCTTCTTCACCAACTGCAATTAGTTAACTATTTAAATTGCCTGAGATTCTCCTTTCTTCTATCAAAAGCAACTGTATCATGTATGCGAAGTGGTTCCCCTCAACAGAGAAACCAGTAGAGATTATCTTTAGATGTTTATCATATTTCTTTCTCTCTCTTTTTAAACATAAAAAAATGTTTCATTTGAATTTTTTTAGGTTGTTGCACATTTTCTTCCCCCTTCCTTCTCCCCCTCCCGGCCTTCCATGTAATGCACATGTTGTTCCAGATTGTTGTCATACATATAATGTCTAATCATATATCTGTGTTATGCAGATGACACAACCTTGATAGCTGAAAATGAGGATATGAAAAGCTTGATGCAGAGAATCAAAGACTGTAGTCTTCAATATGGGTTGAAGCTCAACATCAAGAAGACAAAGCTTCTCACTAGTGGGCCAACTGGCACCACTATGATAGATGGAGAAATGATTGAGGTTGTTAACAATTTCAGCTTGGTCAGATCTACAATTAATATTTTTTGGCACCAGCCGTCAGGAAATCAAAAGATGAACTGCACTGGGGAATCTGCTGTCAGGGACCTCTCCAGAGTTCTGAGGAGCAATGATATCAGTCTAGAGACTAAGGTGCTCCAGATCTAAGCCATGGTCTTTGCAGTTACTTGCTGTGCATCAGAGAGCTGGATAATGACTAAGGATGGCCGAAGAAGAATCAATGCCTTTGAGTTGTGGTGCTGGAGAAGAGTACTGAACCTTCCATGGACCAAGAGAACAGTGTGTTTTGGAAAGGGTGAAACCAAGTTTCTCTTTGAAGGCAACAATTTTGAAGCTTGTTTCTCTTTGAAGGCAACAATTTTGAAGCTCCCTCTCACATTCTTTGGGCACAAGGCCAGAAGGGACCAGTCGTTGGAGGACATCATGCTTGGAAGGGTGAAGGTACAGTGCAGGGAAGGAGGACTCTGGATGAGATAGACTGACACAATTACTGGGGTAAAAGGGTTAGATGTGTTGGGAATCAGTGAGACAGGCTCAAGATAGGGGAGGCTTCAGAATTATTGTACATAGGGTTTCTATGAGGCTCAAACAACTTGATAGTACATAACAACAATCATATATTCCTTTTGGACAGTTCTTCCTCTCACGTGATCTAATGCAGTATTCATTAGTTATCCACTCTTTTCCCATTATCTCCCCAATTCCCTCATGTCTGTTCCATTTTATAACAGCAGTGATATTCAGTATTTGTCTTTTCGTGACTGAGATATTTCTCTCAGCATAATGTCCTCCAGGTTTCCCCATGTTGTGTAATGCATTACGAGATCTCTGTTTTTCAATGCGCATAATATTCCACTGTGTGAATGTATCTTAGTTTTCTATCCATTCATTTGTTGAATGAGTCAACTTGGGTAGCTTCTATTTCTTTACTAGTGTGAATAATGCAGCATGTGTTTGAGTCATAGCTCTGGTTCCTTTAGCACATATTCCCAGTAGTGGATGTGCTGGATCAAATGGTATTTCTCGCTCCAACTTTTTGAGAAAGCGCCATACCTCTTTGCATAGTGGAAATACCATTTTACACTCCCACCAGCAGTGAATGAGAGTTCTGATGTCTCCACAACCTTGCCAGCATTTGCTGTTTGCTTCCCTGTTGAACTTTGCTATTATGGGGTTTTCTTTGGGCGGTGGGGAGTCTTTTTAAAATTATTTTGTGTGTGTGTGTATGTACAATCAAGTTTGATCTGATTGGTACAGAAGGAGATTGCCCCTCCTTCTCCAGCAAAGCTCCTGGTGGATTCAAACCATATACCGCTAGGATTGCAGTGCAGCTTCTTGCCACTAGGCCACCAGAGCTCCCTGTTGAACTCTGCTATTGTTGCTGGGGTGAGATAATATCACATAGTTGTTTTGATTTGTGTCTCTCTGATAGCTAAGGATTTTGAACATACCTTCATGTGTGTGTTTGCCATCTGAATGTCCTCTTTGGTGAAGTGTCTATTAATATCTGTGCCCATTTTGTTTGGGTTGAGATGGGAGTAGTCTATAAATTGTAGATCTAAGTCCCTTAACAGATTTTATCATCTTTTTGTTGCCAGTTCTTATTTCATCTAGACTCAGTTTCCATCTCTATAACGCTGTTAGTTGTCATCAAGTCAATTCAGATCCAAGGGGATCCCACCTGTACAGATTAAAACTGTTCCACGGGATTTTCAAGCTGTGACGTTTTAAAAGGCCTTTCAAGGCAGAGTTCTGGCTGAGTTCTTTAGGCCAGCTTTTCAGAGTCAACTGCTTCACGATTTGGGGCACCCAGAGGTGTGGGTGTTAATACCTCTACCTCATAGGGTTGTAGAGAATCCTGTCACTGTGGCTGGCACTTGTTACTCGCAGCAGCCATGGCTCATGGGGACACAAGGGCAAAACTAAACTTACTGCCAATAAGTCGATTCAAACTCACAGCAAGCTACATGGTAAGAGTAAAACTGCTGCATAGGGCTTATATCTTAGGAAAGCCTGTCACATTAGCATTTATCTTAAGAAAGCCTATCACCAAACCCTTTTTCCCCTTTCAGCTGCTGAGTGAGTTCAAACCACTAACCTTTTATAGGTTAGCAGTAATAGGCCAACTGCTTGTACCACCCAGGGACTGGTGTTCCAAAAAAAATTATTTCTGTTCCTTCCCTCTCTCCCAACCATCCAAACGGATGCAAATTATGTGGTAACAGTTGGTAAGCAATCTTCTTTTGGAATATTTTCATTTTGAAAGTAACTAGGAATTCTATCCAGAAGTCCACCATTTCCCCATCATCATCATCATCATCATCCCTCATTCTCTCACCACTACCACCCAAGGACAGTGGGGGCGGGGGGCACTTAGGAGTGTCCAAACTGCAGAGGTGGGTGCAGGGGAGGGGGGCTAGGAAGCCAAGAGCTTTCTCCAGGGATGGTCTCAGGCTGGCCCAGAGAACACAGTAAATCTCACAGAACTATGTTTGACGTTTATAGTTGTATTTTCCAATTGCAGACTTAAATTAATAATACTGAAAAACAGCCAAGGATATGTAAGTCATTTATCTCTTCAGAAGCACAACAAGATTTTCAGGGCTTAGAAACTCCAGTGGGAGTTGGTAAATTGAATTCGTGGTTTATCTTCCCAAGAGTTCAAAAACTACTGGCCTCAAAGGCCTGCAAAGATAAGACCACCTCTGGCTGAAATGATAGGAGCTGAGCCCTAGGAATGCCTTTTAGCCCTAGGAATGCCTTCCTCCCTGGGGAAGCTCCTTTAATCAAAGCCAGGGTGTGTTCACCAACATGTAAAATGAGAAATGAGAAACTGAGGTGGAGAGAGAAGAAATACCTTCATTTTTTTGTAGTTCTCTGGCCAGAAACTTCTCTTTCCCAAGGACCAGAACTTGTCACCTTAAGTTTAGCTTCCCACCACCCTCCACCTCCTCATCCTGGGGTTGGCAAATGCACTGGGAATGTGCTCACTGGCTGGACATTATCACTCGGACAGTTCAGAGAGAACAGCCTTTCAGAGGAGGCTTCCAGAGCCACAAATTACTTTCCAAGCACGTGGGGCTCCCGGGCGCCTCCCTCGGACAGCAGCCTGGCCCTGGCCCGTGGGCCAGGGAAGACTCCCGCACTTGGTATCCAACTCTAGCCTTGAGCCCAGTCTGTGCACGTACTGAAACCCGTTATCCTGGCACAAAATCGAGAACTGGAGCCTCCAGTAAACACCACTCTGGCCGCACCCTTAAAGGACTGGGATGCCCCGTGATAGTAGTTCTCGATCTCACTTATAAATCAGGATTCTGCTGACAAATCTCCGTGTTTCCACGAAACAGAAGGCTTCCCGGAAAAGCCCCTCTCTTCGTGGTTCTTTAAGTGTCCAGAGTTCTTAAATCCTCCTGCAAGAGAGCACTACCCGGGGGACGGGAAGGCGCGCGTCACCCCCTGAGCGCACGTGGGCTCGCCAACCCCCCAGGTGGTCACACGCAGGGCGTGTAAAGTGAAAAGCAGTTATTTTCCAGTCCGTGGACTTTTCAGAGAAAGATGCCAAATGCACGTCCCGAGCCAGCTGCACTCCGCGGGCACCTAATTACTACCAGATGTGGGGCGCGCGCTGGGGCCATCTCGAGTCCCCTAGAAACACCGGGCGCCGCACGGCCAGTTCTCGGACAGAGACCAGCACCGACGAGAAAGGAAAGGGACCCGGGCCAGAGCGCAGAGAGCGGACCTGCAGGAATTCTCGTCCCTCCACTCTCCTCGGCATATTTTTTCAATTAAAAAAGTTGGAAGCTGGAATCCGTAAACAACGATTTAGAACTTCAAACTACTTTTCCAACTACATGACGAGGAGGAGGAAGACGTGCACGTTTAAAAGCCCCAACCGCTGGCTTCCCTCTAGTGCCCGACGTCAGAGTCGGAGAGCGCCCAAGTGTCCACGCACCACTCCAAGGAGAGACGAGGTGCAGTGTCGCCCCGCGCGCTCGCGAAGCCCGCTGCTCGTCCTACCTTTCATGGTGACGGACGAGGCGCACCACCAGCCAGGGAGCTCCGCGCGAGCGCCGCGCTCAAGGAGGTCCACCCGGAGCCGCCGGTCACTGCGCGCCCATGGCC
>NW_006400066.1:1933973-1934904 GCF_000299155.1 Elephantulus edwardii | reverse complement strand
CACTTTGGAGAGGTCCCTAACAGCAGACTTTCCCATGGCAATGCGCCTTTTAATTTCCTGGCTGCTGGTGCCAAGATTGTTGACTATGGAGCCAATGTTAGAGCATGTAAATGCAACAGTCATCAGAGTTCAAAACTAATTTCCAAGCACCACTATGGCCGTTCCAAGGAAAGTAGGCAACTAACTAGAGGACTCCCTGTCCCCCAGGGCTGAAAAGTCACCTGTTAGATAATCTTCTATCGGAATAAAGGAGTACAACTCATAAACTTTTCAGAAGATGGGGGTGACCCAAAAACTCTCCACATCCCTCTTAGATGGAAAAATTACCCTTCCACCTACTAGCCTCTGAAATGATTAGTTTTACTCATTTCTGTCTCCCTTCCTGAGTTGACTCCTGTTTCATCATGCCTGAAGGCTGAACTACAGAAAGGCTTCACCCTAAATTTCTTGCCCTTCTGTCTGCTTAAATTTCTACTTAAATTTCGTGCTACCTCTGTCTACTTGAGAAAACTTGTGTTTAACTTCTTTTAGAGAGACCCTCCTCGGACCCACTGCGTTATTCCAAAGTGGTGAGGAAGGAGGTGCAGAGAGACTGGCAACGAAATGACAGGTCACAGCTGTAACGTGCCAGCACACTCAAAGCGTGTAACCCTCTTTCCAACTTTATGGTTTGCCCTCCTGAAGACTTGGTAATGTGGTATAAACAATCCATTGATTCATTCCAAGCAGGGAACTCTGCTTTAGTAAAAGACAGCTTCCAGAAATGAACACATTCTGAAGTATTTCACGGAATCTCCATTCCAGAAAGTGTTCTGTTTAACATTGGGGTGGGGTGGGAAACTTGGACATTCTTGGTTAATAAAAAGAAGAAACTGGAACTTACCGAGAGAGAGAAGAGAAGAGGAGAGGGGAGGGGAGGGGAGGGGAGGGG
>NW_006400066.1:1921532-1931508 GCF_000299155.1 Elephantulus edwardii | reverse complement strand
GACTCAAAGTCATATTTTGGTTGCCTTGGATTTGGTTTCATTTTCCTCAGCTTCAGCTTGAATTTGCATATGAGTAGTTGGTGGTCTGTTCCACAGTCAGCTCCTGGCCTAGTTTCAATATCAGCTCAATATCAGCTGTGAAAACTAGTTGTAAGTAGAGATCCTAAAAGATGCACCATCCTCACCTCTCCCACCAGAGATGGGGGTGAGGGATCTGGGCTCCAGAGCTCTGGGAGGGATTCAGGGATTTAAGAATGACATCCCTGGAAGACATGAAAAAATTTTCACAGAGTAAGATATTTAGATAGCCAACAGACAGATGAAGAAATGCTCAAAATCACTGGCAATAAAAGAGATAAAAATCAAAGCCACAATGAGATATCATCTCAACCCAAGGAGCAGTGGCAAAGTTTAACAGGACAGCAAGTAATAAATGTCAGAGAGGATATGGTGAGAGAGAACTGTAATACGTTGTTGGTTGGATTGTATAATGGTATGACTACTCTGGAAGGCAGTTTGGTGCTTCCTCAAAAGCTGAACATAGAAATTCCATATCACTCAGATATTCCACTGCTTGGAATATACTCCAAGAGAATGAGAACGGAGGCATAAATGGAGACTTGTACAGCAATGTTCATAGCAGTGTTATTCACCATTTGCAAGAACATGCAAACAGCTCAAATGTCCAACCACAACCAAATGGATTGAGCAATTGTGGTACAGTCACATGAAGGAATGCTACACAGCACAAAGGAGCAATGATTTTGTAAATTACTACCTAACTTGGAAAGGACTGGAGAGCACTTTGATAAGTGAATTAACTCAGTCCCATAAGGTCAAATATTCTATAAGATCATTATTGTAGAATGAGTAAGAGAATCCAAGGTGGGGAAGGGTGGGAACAGAGTGCTGAGGATGGGGGAGAGGTGTTAATCATAGGGTCATACAATTGATGAGTGGAGGAAGGGGAAGGTTAAGGAAGTGGGAAAGATCCAGTATGAAAAACAATATATATGAACTTCTTAAAGAAACCAGTATAAAATTTTAAAAAATGGCGTGCCTGGAAAGGGCTGAGAGTAGGTGAGGATGCTTTGCCCACTCACAGGAGATGGGTCGTATTCCAGCCTCCACTCCCATGAACAGCAACTTCACCCTACCTTGCAGTTATATTAACAGAGACTGTGCTGCCTCTTTTCACCCCACCACAGTCCTATTCTATTTCTACTTAAATAGGGAGAATACCTTCTGGCACAGTGGTTAACATCCAACTATTTAACCAAAAGGTCAGTGGTTCATACTCACCCAGAAGTTCCACAAGAAAAAAGCCTCTGGACCTGCTGCCATAAAGATGTCACTGCCATCAAGTTGATGCCAATGCAAGGCAATCCTGTAGGAAGGAGTAAAACTGCTCTTAGGGGTTTCCATCTAGGTCATAGCTGAATCGGGTTGCTGAGGCTGTAAATCAGTGAGAGGAGATTGCCCAGCTTTCTCCCTTGGAGTCACTGGTGGATCTGAACCAACAGAGAGGCAAGACCTTTGGCTTAGCAATGCAACTCCCTGTGAACTATCCCACCAGAGCTACTTAATCTTTTGTTTAGCAGCTGATTCTTTAAGCACTAAAGCCCCCAGATCTCCTTGCCTGTAAACATAACAATGTAGGAGACCTTTTGGAGCCGTTTGGTCTGGGCCAAAATGAATTGAGTCACTTTAAGTCAAAATCGACTCAACAGCACACAAAGTCTGGTAATCGAGCTCAGCTCCTTTTATTCCTAACCCCTGCATCCTCACCAGACTGAGTCACTCAAAACAGACTTCAAACTTCTCCACTTCTCTACTTGTCCACTGCAGTCCTCACATAAATACCAGATTGTATCATCTGGACTACTGCAGTAACCTTTCTAGTAGTCTCACAACATTCTCTTCTGCTCCTCTCAATTCCATACTTCATACACAGCAGCTAGAGTGACAGTAAAATATAGCAGTCCCTAGGAAGTGGGAAACAAACAAGGTGAGCCCTAAGTTCAGCCAGTTTACTGCTTTGGGAGCCCTTTCAGACTCTGACACAACGAAGGTGACAGGCAAAGCCAATGGACTACTTGAATGGAGAAGCCGGTTTAGAATCCAGAGAAACCAAGGTATGGTAGAACACAAGAAAAGAAAGCAATAGTCAATATGTGTCAACTTCCTGAAGTCACATGCAACCTGAAATGGTTCCGTGTTTTTGGCACAGTGACTGTGCATTCCTCCCATCTCCTTTTGATGCTTCCTGAACTGTGCATTCCTCCCATCTCCTTTTGATGCTTCCTGAAATCATTCAATATTTTGTCCACAGACTACTTCAGTATTGCAACTTAAGACTTGAATTTATTCTTCTGTTCTTTCAACTTGAGAAATATTGAGCTTGGTTTTCCCTTTTGGGTTTTGAAGTCCAGCTCTTCGCACATTTCATTTTGAGATTTGGTTTCTTGAACATCTCTTTAAAATCTTCTGTTCAACTCTCACATTTCATCATTTCTTCACTTTATTTTTTCTACACTTAAGGGCATGTTTCATTGTCTCTGTGACATCCAATTTGGGCTTTTCTTTCTTTTCAATGATATTTTGCTTTCTTGAATACAAAAAGCTTTCATACTACATATGTAGTATGTTCTTGATATTATGCTATAACTCAACTAATCTTTGGTCATTAGTGATATATGTATGAAATCTATTCTTGGGATGATTTTTAAATTTAAATGGGATAACTTCAGGTTTGTATTTTGGCTCTTGAAGAGTTGAACTTGAACTTGATTATGAGAAATTTATGGTCTGTTCCAAAGTCAGGCCCTGGGCTAATTCTGATTGTTATTATTAAACTTATCCATCACCTCTTTCCACAGATGACCAATTTGATTCTCATGTATTCCATCAGGTGAAGTTTTTTAAGTGTAGTTAGGTTTATATTTTTTTAAAAGGATATTTACAATGAATAAATCATTCACTATACACAATTCTGTCATGTGATCTCTGGCCTCATTTCCATCACTAAGACCATATTTTCATGCAACTAGTCCTCTTTCTTTGTTTCCACCTTTTTCTTTCAGGTTACCAATTTTTATTACATCTTGATTGAATTTTCAATTATTTTAAGACTGCAGAAATTGGTCATGTTGTTGCTGGGTGCCAAACTCATGGTGACTCTATGAACAACGGAAGTGAACTTATACCCCTTCATGATCTCTGTCATGCTCAAGTCCATCGTGGTAGTCACTGTCTCAGTCTACCTTGTTGAGGATCTTCCTCTCTTTCACTGATCCTCCACCTTCCCCACTATGATGTCTCCCTCTAAGGGTTGGTTCCACCTAGTATATACCCAAAGTGTGAGACAAAAGTTTACCATCCTTATCTCTAAGGAGTACCTGGTTGTTGCGTTTCCTTCAAGACAGACTTGTCTATCCTTTTCTCAGTCCATGGGATTTTCAGTGTTATTCCATGGCACCACAATTCCAAGACATTGATTATTCTTCAGTTTTCCTTATTCATTGTCCAATTTTAGATGCACAGGAAGCAATTGAAAATACCATGACTTAGGTCAGGCACATCTCAGTCTTTAAAATTACATTCTTCCTGTCTAAATACATTGGTTGTTGTTGTGGTTGTTAGGTGACATCAAGTCAGATAAGACTCATAACAGCCCTATGAACAACAGATAAAAAGAACCCTGTCCTATCCTGTCCCATCCTCACTATCTCTGTGGTGAGAGGCCTGTGAACACACCTGAGAAGCTAAAATGACTGAAGAATTGTATTCTGTTGCCAGCCCTAATTATAACCTGCTAACTTTCCTGATAAACCCCATGCAATGAGCATGTTTCTGTGAGGCTATCGCAATGAATTACATACTGAGTCATTGTATCGAAAGGAATTGGCAGATACAGAAGAATTTAATGAAATACCATTTGAGCCAGAGCGTATGGTGATGGAGGCAGAAGTTCAAGCTGCTTTGAAGGAAATAGCAAAAAATAAGGCCCCCGGAATAGATGGTATACCAATTGACATATTTCAGCTAACAGATGCTGCCGTGGATGTGCTCACCAAGTTGTGCCAAGAAATCTGGAGAACAACCACTTGGCCAACTGACTGGAAGAGGTCTATATTTGTTCCCATCCCAAAGAAGGGCGACCCAGCTGAGTGTGGAAACTACAGAACAATATCATTGATTTCACATGCAAGCAAGATTCTACTGAAGATTATCCAAAAACGACTGAAACAGTACATCAACAGAGAACTGCCAGAAGTCCAGGCTGGGTTTAGAAGGGGTCGTGGTACTAGGGATATTGTTGCTGATGTCAGACGGATCTTAGCTGAAAGCAGGGAATACCAGAAGAATGTCTCTCTGTGTTTCATTGATTATGCAAAGGCATTTGACTGCGTGGATCATAACAAACTATGGCTGACTCTGAGAAGAATGGGAATCCCAGAACATTTAATAGTGCTAATGTGAAACCTATACTTGGACCAAGAGGCAGTAGTCAGAACAGAGCAGGGCAACACTGCATGGTTCAAAATTGGGAAGGGTGTATGCCAGGGATGTGTCCTGTCTTCATACCTTTTCAACCTGTATGCAGAGCAGATTATCCGAGAGGTTGGGCTCTATGAGGAGAAGCGTGGCGTTAGAATTGGCGGACGATTTATCTACAATCTGCATTATGCAGATGACACAACCCTGTTCGCTGAAACTGAGGAGGACCTCATGCACTTACTGCAGAGGGTCAAGGACTGCAGCCTTCAATATGGACTGAGGCTCAATGTCCAGAAGACAAAAATTCTCACCACTGGACCAATCGGTAGCAACAGGATGGATGGTGAAGAGATTGAGATTGTTCACAGCTTCAGTTTGCTCGGCTCCACGGTCAACACTCTTGGCACCAGTAGCCAGGAAATCAAAAAACATATTGCGATGGGAAAGTCTGTGGTTAGGGACCTCTCTAAAGTACTCAAGAGCAACGGTGTCTCTCCGGAGACTAAGGTGCGCCTGATACAGGCCATGGTTTTTGCAATCACTTGTTATGCATCAGAGAGTTGGACAATGACCAGGGAGGATAGAAGGAGAATTGATGCCTTTGAGCTGTGGTGCTGGAGAAGAGTACTGAATGTACCATGGACTGCCAAGAAAACAAATAGATTCATCCTGGAGAGGGTTAAACCAGGCTGCTCCTTGGAGGCAAGGATTCTGGGGCTTCGCCTGACATACTTTGGACACGTTGTAAGGAGAGACAGGTCTTTGGAGAGGGACATCATGCTGGGCAGAGTGGAGGGACAGCTCAGGAGGGGAAGACCCTCTATGAGGTGGATTGATTCAGTGACTGGGGTAATCGGGATGGGTGTGTCAGAGACAATGAGATTGGCACAGGATAGAGCAGGGTTTAGGGCTGTTGTACATAGGGTCGCTATGAGTCGCAAACGACTCGATGGCACATAACAACAACAACAACATTAGCAAAGTGGTTAATTTTAAGTTTTAAAATGCAAATGTAAAAGAAGTATAAATAGTCATTCATCACGTATCACTTCAAGCATGATTCTGGAATTATCCATCTTTCCTCTATTACTAAGGAATTGTTGTTGTTGTATGTTGTCAAATTGGAACCAACTCATAACTGACCCTCCAGTGGGTTTTCAGAGGCAGAAAATAACAAAGGAGGTGTTGGCCCATCTTCTTCCCATGGGGCAGCTGTGAATCTCAACCGTGTGCCTTAAGGTTGACAGTGCAATTCATTACCCACTAGGCCACAAGAACTCCTTTACTAAGAAATGTAAAAGATATATTTAAATAGCCTCACCATTAAAATTTTTCTCAGTTCCAAGTGGCAGCAGCAAGGGACCATGGAGTTACATAGTGCGTTGTGTATTTGGTTGCTAATAGAAAAGTCAGTTCGAATCTACCAGCAACCCTTGGGGATAAAGATGGTGCAATCTCTGCATGTAAAGAACCTCAGAAAGTTGATAGTGAATCATCATGAGTTGTCACCAACTGGACAGCAGTGAGTATAGCAGGAAAGAAACAAAAGTCTCCCTTCTTGTTACCCTGACAAGTGTTTGTTGTTTAATTTTTGGTAGTTGCAATGCTAGTCCGAAAACGTGACTTCTCCAGTGATTTGGGTCCATTAGCAGCTGAGGGAGAAAGATGTGCAATCTGCTCCTGTGAGATATACAGCCTCTGAAAACCCACTGGAAAGTTGGCTATGAGTCGGTTTCAACTCAACCACAAGGAAAACTGAGAAGCCTCTGTGTCTGTTTATACTTATGCCTCACACCTTTGTTAGGTACACACTAAGAGATTCATGACACTGTGTCTTAAAGCCATAGCTCTCTGAAGAACAAAAGCCATGCTGGCCTACAGACAGCCTTCACAAAGAGAATTGCCTATTCAGAGTCATGAGCTCTCTTCTCTGGTTGTTATGTGCCGTTGAGTCATCTGTGACTCATCATGACCAGATGTACAATAGCTCTGAACCCTACTCTATCCTGAGCCAGTCTTGGTGTCTCTGACACATCTAGTCCTGTTATTCCAGTTACTGTGTCAATCCATCTTATCCTGGCTCTTCCTCTCCTGTGATGTCCCTCTACCCTTCCAAACATGATGTCCTTCCTCAAAGAATGGTTCCTCCTGGCCATGTGTGCAAAGTATGTGAGATGGAGCTTCAAAATCCTTGCCTCCAAGGAGAAACTTTGTTTTACCCTCTCCAAGACAGACCTATTTGTTTTCTTGGCAGTCCATGGTATATTTAAGACTCTTCTCCTGCACCAAAACTCAATGGTATTGATTTTTCTTCTGTTATTCTTAGTCATTATCCAGCTCTCTATTGTATAGCAAGTAATTGTGAAGACCATGGGCTTGATCAGGTGCACCTTAGTCTCTAGACTGACATCGTTGCTTCTCGGTACTCTGAACAGTTCCCTGACTACAGATTTTCCCAGTGCAATTTATCTTTTGATTACCTGATTCCTGCTGCCATGAGTGTTGATTGTGGTTCTCTGGTTAGGAGGCTTTAAAAACAGAAGTCAAATGATACTAGTTGTCATGAATCTTGTGCCTTAGTCTCAATTCTCTAGAGAAACAAAATCAAGGAGTCTGAGGAATACAAGGCCAGCAGATAAGCCAGGTCAATGATTGGAGGAACTAAAGAGATGTGGAGTCAGATGCATGATAGAGAACAAGAAAAAAGCATGCCAGAAAAACTAAACTCTTTATATGCTCAATGCAGGTCACATCTGTAGTAGAACCCCCTATCAACTGGCTGGCAGCATATAGCAAATTCCATCAGAAGAATGATTACATTCATTACGTCAAACCTCAAGGGATTGGCCATATTGCAACTGCCAAACCAGAGAATTACGGGTTTCTTTGACTCATGACTTTAACCATCACGCAGGACAGCCGGTTTAAGAGAACAGAGTCGATAGAGGACAGGTAGAAGAAAGAGAATGTCTCAAATGAGTATAAGCCTTTGGAGTGTGTGTACGTGAATATGTCTGTGTGCATTTAGGTTTTTAAAGTACAGACACCTGGTCTCTACTCAGACCCCTGAGTGTAAATCTTTCAGAGAGAAGACTTTTCTTTTTCCTTTTTGGGTCACACCCAAGATGATTTTCATACTCAATAAACTTAGAAAAATAATCATAGTAGATAGATTATGAGCTTTTTAAGAGAAGGATCATGTCTTCATCTTTCTAACCAAAAACACTCCTATTCCATGGTCATGAAGGTGGTTTTCCCAGGGTGAGGCTATGCTTTGCACTCCAGATGTGCTGACCCATGTGGTTTCCCCAAAAGGGAAAACTCAACTGCATAATTTGTGGTAGTGAGGGACTGCATTCATGCTTTCTCCTGTTTTAAAGAAAAACAAAAAGATGATCATATCAATTAACATGCACTAAAAGACTAGATATACAGACCCACTAACTGACTTTGAATCTATTCCTACTCATATTGACCCCAAAGAATGGAGTAAAATTTCCCCATAGAGTCTCCAAGGCTGTAAATCTTCTGAAAGGCGATTGTCCCATCTATTTCCCAAAGAAAGGTTAGTGGGCTCAAACCACCAACCTTTTTATTAGCAGTCCAACATTTAAACCACCATGCCACCATGGTGCCTAGAGAAACAGAAAGATGATAAAAAAGGGGGAGTAAGAATGCCTAATGTGGAAAGGAAAAAGAGGCAGAGCAGTCCTTAGAATTTCTGTCTGATCGAGAAGGCTGTAACAAATTTAGTATTAATGGACAATACTCCATATTCTTGAGCATCAGGACAGAATACTGAGCTTGCCTTCTTAAAAATTAAGTTGACTTCTAAAGTTTGGCCATCTAAGTCGATTTCCTAAGTTCTTCAGTACATGACAGAGCAAGAACATTGAGCAGTTATTGTGCTGTTAAGCAAGTCCACAAGACTGTCACATATCCCAATAAGAGACTAATTATGTTGTCTTGGTAACCAATTGCTATGTTTCCATCCTTTGACACGGGGTTGCTTTTGATAACTGTGTGAAAATGTTTTCAGATGGAGAAATATCTTTTGAGTTTTTAAAGGCTTATGATTTTTGTTACTTTCTCTTTAGTTTTTAAACAAATGTAATGTTTGAAAGACAGCTCTGGTTGACAGGAACTTTCTTTGCTTATAAAAAAAAAATCAAACCCATCAAGTCAGCAATTTATTACATCTAGTATTCACAGTTCAGAGGAACAGGCTGTTGTTGGGTGCTGTTGAGTCAACTATAGACACCCTATGAACAACAAATCTGAACCTTACTCTCTTCTATGCCATTATCACAATCTCTGCCATACTCAAGCCCATTGTTGCAGTCCTGTGTCAGTCTATTTTATTGAAGGTCCTCTTTTCCCAGACGTTGGGCCCTTTCAATAATATGCTCAAAGGTATGAGAGATAAAGCTTCACCATCCTTGCTTTTAAGAAGCACTCTGCACGACACATTTGTTTCTTCTTTTGGCAATTCATAGTTGTTGTTGTTGTTGTTGTTGTCATTGTTGTTATGTGCCATTGAGTTGCCTGAGACTCGTAGGGACCCTATGTATAACAGCTCTAAACCCTGCTCTATCCTGTGCCAATCTTATTGTCTCTGACACACTTAACCCCATTACCCTAATCAGTGAATCAATCCATCTCATCAAGGGTCTTCCTCTTCTACATTGTTCCTCTACCCTCCTAAGCATGCTGTAAAGATGTCCTCTCTTGTGCTGTCCCTCCAACTTACCAAGCATGATGTCCCTCTCTAAGGACTAGTCCCTCCTTACAACATGTCAAAAGTATGTCATATGAAGCTTCAGAATCCTTTCCTCCAAGGAGCAGCCTGATTTAATCCTCTACAGGATGAATCTGTTAATTCTCTTAGCAGTCCATGGTATATTCAAGCATTAAGTATACTTCTCCAACACCACAGTTCAAAGGCAACAATTATCCTTCTATCATCCCTAGTCATCATTCAGCTCTCTGATGCATAGCAAGTGATTGCAAAGACCATGGCCTGTATCAGGCACATCTTAGTCTCCAGACTGACATCATTGCTCTTCAGTACTTTGGAGAGGTCTCTAACTGAAGACTTTCCCAATGCAATATACTCAATAATCTTCACCAGCGTGGTAGTTTAAAGGTATCGGTTCTTCCTCAGTCTCCCCTACTAACTTTTAATTTTCATATGAAACAATGCGGGGGGAGGAACCCTAACTTAAATCAGATGCACCTTAGTCTTTAAATTTCATCTTTTTGTTTAGCATTTTAAAGAGACATTTGACAGCAGATTTTCCCAATTCGACATGTCTTTTGATTTCTTGACTACTGTTATAATGGATGTTGTTGTTGTTGTTATGTGCCGTCGAGTCACCTGCGACTCATAGCGACCCTATGTACAACAGCCCTAAACTCCGCTCTGTCCTGTGCCAATCGCACTGTCTCTGACACTCCCATCCCAATTATCCCAGTC
>NW_006400066.1:1906286-1920899 GCF_000299155.1 Elephantulus edwardii | reverse complement strand
TCTTCCTCTAATCCTGATGCCACATTTTTTTTTCATATAGTCAAGCTTCTCAAGTGATTTTCTCAGCATAGAGAGTGAATAGATACAAAGAAAAGATTTATATACACACATATCTATCTATCTAGCTAGCTAGCTACACACACCTTTCCTGATTTTATACCATGCCGTATTCCCTTGCTCTGTTTGAACAACTGCTCCTTGGTCCATGTATATAGGTTTGGCATGAGCACAACTGTTTCAGAATTCCTATTCCTCTAGCCATCTATAAGACCACTGATGATCTTAGAACTAGTATTGACACCTCTTTCATAGCTCAGTCAGTGGAAAAAGCCAGGGAAACAGAGATCTAGCAAGTTCCTTAACATCTCTTACCATAACTCACAACCTGAGCAATACAAGTTAGATGACCAGTTGGTCTGTTCCAACCTTAACTGCTGAGTCTCTTTCTCTTACACTTTCAATTTATTACAGCTGGACAGGGTGGCTGTGAGTCAGAATCCACTTGAATGCAATAGATTTGGTTCTTTTGGCTTGAGACATTTCAGACTTTGTTCAAAAAGTTTTTTTTTAATTTATTTTTGCCCTTAATATGTGTCTTTCAGAAAGACATAGATGAGGTTTTCTCTTTCACAAGTTGCATTTGGTTCTGCCATTCTTTCTTTCTCAAATTCATTGCCATTGAGTGGGAACTAATTCCTAGCTAACCCTCCAGTGCGTTCTCAGAGGGAGCAGATTGCTCATCTTTTTCCTGAGGAGCCCTGGTGGGTTGAAACCACTGGTGCCAGTAGCACAGCTCCTCACTGTCTTTTCCACCAAAGCTCTTCCTTCAGACTAAGTGACCCCTAGTGAACTTTCTATTAAGTAGGTACCTGTCTGATTTAGGACAGACCCTGGTCTTCTCTAAGGAGCTCTGGCGGCATAGTACTTAGCAAATTACACTGCTAAGTGAAAGACCACAGGCATCCAGCAGTTCCAGTTCACTGGGCGCTCTTCTACAGAAAGACGGGCAGTCTCCACCTGTTGTGATTTACAACCCCTGGTGCTAAGGGTGAGAAGTGACTCAAAGGCAGTGAGTCAGTCTGACTTGCTATTGTTCTTGTTTACCAGTGAGTAGGAACTGACCCATAGCTAATGCTTCAGTGAGTTTTTTTTTTAAATTAATTTATTTCTTTTTCATTTTAATGAACATCTACAGAGATTTTGGAATTCATTCATTGTTGTACTTTTCTCCCCACCCACTCACCCTTACCCCCACCCCCAGTTCGCTCCTCTCCTTGAAAAGCAAAACTCCTTCATTGGTACACAATCCCCCACCCCCACCCCGCGCATCCCCACTCCCACCCCAGGTATACTCCACTCTGCAACCCTCATTCCGGACTCTTAAGATAATCATAATGCCCTAAAATATATTAATTTTAAACTATTCTCTCCCTCATCAGCTTCAATGCAATGAGTTTTCAGAGCCAGTAAATCACACAAAAAGAAATTACTCATCTTTCTCTTGCAGATCAGCTAGTGGATTTGAACTGTTTTCCTTTGGGTTGATAACACAACTTCTTACCACTAAGCCACCAGAACTTCTCTAGGCATATGTATTCTCACCTATAAAAGGAAAGGTTTAGACTAAATAGTTTCTGAGGTCTTTTTGACTCAAAAACTTGAACATGAAATACATGCAAACACTATTTGAGTATAAAATAAACATAAAGAAAAATGTGTAAGTTTGAAATTCAGACAGACGTATTTTGGAAAAATATGCATTTATACACAATCACATTGTAAAATACTGGGCTAGCTTGGCAGTACATCTTTGCCCATATATTTGTGCTATATTCCCAATGCATAGAAACATTTGTTTTGTTTGGTAGCTAAATGAACAACCATTAAGCACAACTGAAATGGATCTAAAAGGGAGAGGAATTTTTTTATCTGCCCATCCAAAATCTCATCTCTCTTTAAAAGGAGCTGCTCCTATGGTGATAACAGCAGTCATAGCTGCTGTTTATTGTTTTCTGTTTTAGAGCCTTTGCGCAACTCTTGATACATGACATCTTATTTATCAGATGACTTTAGAGAAATGACGTCTTTGAGCATCAATTTCTCATCTGGATGTGGAATAACAATAAAAAGAGCAACACACTGGAATATTTGGGGAACGGTTAGAATAATTGTCAGAGTGCCTCACCATCGCCTGCCAGTAGAAGCCCTGGTGACAACACAGCAGATTAAACATCTGACTGCTAAACAAAAGTCGCTTCTCAGGAGGAGAGGTTGTTTTCTTCTTAAAGGCCTCACAGCCTTGAGAACTCTCAGAGGGACTTATACTGTTCTGTTGTCTCTGTGAATCACAGTCAACTCTACAACAACGGGTCAGTAGAAGTTAAATTATGGCTTCTTTTATCAGAATCTATCTTCTCTCTGAAAGGCTTGCTGCAGAGGGTCAAGGACTGCAGCCTTCAGTATGAATTGAGGCTCAATGTCAAGAAGACAAAGATTCTCACCACTGGACCAATTGGCAGCATCAGGATGGATGGTGAAGAGATTGAGATTGTTAACAACTTTAGTCTGCTTGGCTCCACGGTCAACACTCTTGGCACCAGTAGTCAGGAAATAAAAAAATGTATTGTGATGGGAAAGTGCTGTTAGGGACCTCTCCAGGGTACTGAAAAGCAATGGTATCACTCTGGAGACTAAGGTGCATCTGATACAGGCTATGGTCTTTGCAATCACTTGTTATGCATCAGAGAGTTGGACAATGACTAGGAAAGATAGAAGGAGAATTGATGCCTTTGAGCTGTGTTGCTGGAGAAGAGTATTGAATGTATCATGGACTGCCAAGAAAACAGATTCATCCTGGAGAGGGTTAAACCAGGCTACTCCTTGGAGGCAAGGATTCTGGGTTTTCGTCTGACATACTTTGGACATGTTGTAAGGAGGGACAAGTCCTTGGAGAGGGACATCATGCTTGGGAGGGTGGAGGGATGGCGCAAGAGGGGAAGACCCTCTGTGAGGTGGATTGATTCAGCAACTGGGGTAATCAGGATGGGTGTGTCAGAGGCAGTGCGATTGGCACAGGCTAGAGCAGGGTTTAGGGCTGCAAACAACTCAACGGCACATAACAACAACATTTTTCTTTTTAAGACAAAAACAGAAGATGAAACTGAACAAAACTGAAATAAAATCCAAACCTATGGCTATGGATTCCAACTCACGTTAACCCTCCACTAGTTTCTGAAGCTATGAACTTTGACAGGAAATACTTTCCTGTCCATCTTTCTCACTAAGAACGGTTGGTGGATTTGAACCGTGGAGTGCTTGGTTAACATTTCAACATGTAACACACTACTCTGCTGGAGCTCCTTAAAAGTAAAATATCTGCGTTTAATTATTTAATATGAAATAATTATTTGATTGAGTAGAGAAGAGTTTAGTAGAATTAATTTGAAATCTGGATGATGGAATGTCTTTTAAAAAACAGTTATGTTTATAAATGCAAACAAGTACAAAAATAGAAATCCTAAAGTGAACTATTTTGAGATATAGATTAAAATGTTTATAATTCACATGTAAATTGTTACTAAGTATGGTGTGCTCAAGATATCTGAACGTAATTTGTTCTCTAAAGTAATTTAAACATTAGCCTTATGAATACTGTTTATAGTCTAATTTGATTAATAATAGTGGAAAGGTAAACTTTCATTAAGCTTTTGTCAAATTCATTACAAATTCAAACTGAGTATATGAGAATTGGTGAGATTTTACAGAATAGTTCTATTCCTATGTGGTGTTCACTGTTGACTTTATAGTTTTTGGAGATCAGAATTTTATTCTACTCTTTACTTCTTATAAAGAGCTGGTCATTTTTATTGGCAGTTTTGAACTATAAATAACTCACATTACTTTTTTTTTTTAAATCTAAGGTTAAGATCCAACAATTCTTTCTGTGCTAGCTATAGAACAACAACAGTGATTATCTCTTTCACTGAGACAATAATTTACACCTTAAGTCTAAATTTTTCTTGTCTTGGCTATGCTTTCTCAGCACATTATAAAAATACCCATAAAAATGCTGGAAGATGGACTTAACTTGAAAGACACTTAAAATACAAATGCAAATAACTTATTTAATAAGATCTTTTATTTCCATAATTTTTTTTTTCTGGACCAGAGACGTTCATTGTTAACTGCTCCAAGGCTAACAAGAATTCTCGCCTTTTTCACTAAGTAAATTTTTTACTCAGTAGATCACACATACTAAGTATTACAATACTTAGTATGACATTAACGAAGCCACATATCTAAGAGGAATCCACAACTAAACTAATCCAAGACGGTATAGCATAGTATTCTCTTCAGGTTTCTATTGTGCCTACAACAAGCTTATCACAAATTGAATACCATTTCCTAGTAACTGTATTTTTACTCATTGTTGAAATGAATAAAAATTGAGACTGCAAAGAAAGAGTAGGGGTTTTATGAATAAACCAACAGCGATACAAGAATATAGGAATGTGGAAGGTGAAAAGTCATTCTTGGATTCAGTATTTCCCATGGAGAAAAGAGAGTAAATAAAATCTCAATAAAATATCCGAATCCTAGATTCTAATGAATTATTTTGTTTTGTTTTTCTGGTAATATACTTTTTTAAAAAGTAATAAATTATTTCATTTTAATTGTGATTTTAACAAAAGTTTACAGAAAAATTGGATTTTTATTCATCCATTGTTGTACATTTCCCTCCCTCCCCCTTCCCCAGTTCACTTTCTACTTTTTAAAATATTCATTCATTAATGTACAATTTCTTCCTCCCTCCCCTTTCTCCCAGTCCTATTTGCAATGTACCTCTTATTCTGTACTGTTGTCTTACATATAATGCTTAACCATATATTTCTTTTAGACAGTTCTTTCCTTCATCTGTTCCAACACAGTGTTCATTATCTATCCATGCTTTTCTATTCTTCTCTCAATACCCCATGTTAGTTCTGCTTTGTAACAGTAGTGTTATGCAGTATTTGTCCTTTTGTGACTGAGATGTTTCACTTAGCATAATGTCCTCCTGGGTCACCCATATTGTAGAATATTTTATGAGTTCTTTGTTTTTCAGTGCTGTGTACTATTCCATTGTATGAATATACTATCATTTTTCTATCCATTCCTTTGTTAATGGGTACTTTTGTGTTGCTTCCATTTCTTTGCTATTGATTCTAATGCATTGTAAAAAAAAAAAAAAAGACCCAGGATTCTGCTTCTGGCACAAATTCAAGTTCTGTAGTCTCAGGAGTCAGCTCAGACCTTCATTGATCTTCTTCCATGCTCTGGGAAGCCCCCCACCCCCAACCCCCGTATTCATAGCAACTGCTCCTGACCTCCTCAAAGCCTTTACATGAACCTCACATTCTTACCCTTATACTCCATAGTGGGTGACTTCATGTCCTTCTCCACAGAAGAACAGAGGTCATTGGGCAGGAATCCCCTTAAGTACCTGCACCCCTCCTCCTACTCTAAGCTTATCTTTCTCTGCACCTGGCCTTACCACTTCCTTTTATAGACACAAATAGAAGGATCTTATCTACCATTTAAGGCTATCCTCTTCCTGTGTTATCATAGCTGCTTCTCACAACTTTGAGGCCCTAAATCTATTATTTTCTCATTGTATGTAAATTATTTTTTATTTTGTTTTGTTTTACTTCTTTAATTCTTCATTTCTTCAGTGCCAAACTTCTCTGGAAGTTCACTCTGTACCTCCTGTTTCTCTTCAAGCCTCTGCCAACAGTCTTCTAGCCTCTGATGGCACTGAAAAGAACCAACAGAATTGGTCAGGAAATAGTGTTCAAAGAGATAAATGGCTGAAAAATTTCCCAAGAAGCAGAAAAATGTGACTTCTCACATTGTAAGTGCATTTCTAGTACCAAACAAAAGAAAAACCTTTGAATACCTCAATACTTTACAACTGAAACTCTAGAACTCCAGGGGAATGGAGAGGGAGAGTCTGAAAAAAATCTGTCAGAAAATATAACAACAACAACACATGTCTGAAACTAAATTTCTGAGAGATAGTGATTGGCAATTAAATTAACATATATATCTTGATAATCAGAGACAGCATATATCTGAGAATTTTTGTTTTGTTTTTGTTTGTTTTTAGAGTGTGTACACGTGTGAAGGGATATAGATCTCTTGATAAGATTCATATAAAAGAAATTATCTAAACATTGCAGAAAGATTTCAGATGCTAGGTACTGGAGAACAACAAATATCTGCTGAAATTCTTGACCTCATCAATGACAAAAACAAGAAAAATTCCAGAGAAAAAATTAGAACTCAAATAAAAAACCTAAGGAAACAACAGAGTAAAACCTAGAAAGGAAAAGGAAGAAAATAACAAAAGTAAGAGTTTTCCAGATAAAAGACAGGGAAATGTTGGCCATAGTTCAATGGTGATTGATCTTATAAAACATAATGAATTGTATTTTTGCTGTACATAGGGTTTTTGAAAGACCAGTCCTTGGAGAAGGATATCATGCTTGGAAGGGTGGAGGGACAGTGCAGGAGAAGAAGACCCCAGATGAGATGGATTGATATAGTAACTGAGGCACTGAGGGTTGGTGTGTCGGAATTAGTGAGACTGGTTCAGGACAGAGAAGGGTTCAGAGCTGCTGTACATAGGGTCTCTATATGTTGCTGGTGATTCAATGGCACATAACAACAAAAACCATGCTATTTTAATTGTGGGGTTTTTTTGTTTTTTTTTATTTTTCTTTTTAATTTAAGCCTCTTGTTTAGAGTCAACAAGACCTCAAGGAGGGCCTTTGTATTTAAAAGTCTGTTGTTATTATATTTTGAAGGAACATTCTTTTAAGAGGTACAGCACTCTTCTGTCAATATGCTGTACTGAGGTAACCTGGGGTTGCTGCAATGCTGAACGTTGTGCCATTTGGATGTCAAATGCCGTAACGGTTACCCATGGTGGACAGTGTTTGGTGGAGCTCCCAGTTTAAGACAGGTTTGGAAGCAGGAGTGACATCCACATCAAACAACACGCCTCTGGAAACTCTATGAACTTTGATAAATGATGATAGAAAGGATTCAGGCCTTCTGCTCATAGGGTCACTATGAGCAGTGCTCGACTTGGCAGCAGTCAACAACAACAACAATGAATGGGAATGATTGTATGAAACACAATGTGAATAAATGATAGTGTGAAATACGATGTATATGAACTCATATGCAAACCAATATAAAATAAAAATTAAAGGAAAAACATGACCAAAAAAATAAGAACTAAGATTAAAGAACAAAGGAACAAAGAAACAAAAGAAAAACATACAACCTCCATAGCAGTTTCTTTGAAACAATCAAACTTGGAGCAAATGAGAAGATAAATACAGTATCATGAACAACAACAACAAAAATATGTTAATATGTAAGTTCAGACAAAAAAGAGATTTTTTGAAAAATCATAAGCAAATGGTTGTAGACCTTGGCTAAAAGCAAAGAATAAAACAAAGATGTTTCTTCATGTTTCATTGATTATGTAAGGGCATTTGACTGTGTGGATTATAACAAATTGTGGCAAACATTGAGAAGAATAAGAATCTTAGAGCTTAATTTTGTTCAAACAAAATCTACACACAGACCTAGAAGTAGTTATAATAATAAAACAAGGGAAGATTGTATGGTTTAAGATGAGAAAATGTGTGTGTGAGCTATACGAGCTATACCCTTTCTCCATCCCTAGTCAATTTGTATGCTTAGCAAATCATTCAGGAAGCTGGACTTCATGAGGATCAGGATTGGAGAAAGACTCACCAACAACCTGTGTTATGCAGATGACATAAGCTTACTTGCTGAAAGAGAATTTGAATCACTTAAAGATCTAAGATTACAGCCTTCCATATGGATTACATCTCAACGTCAAGAAAACACAAGGTCCTCAGCAGTGGACCAATAGACAAACATCATAATTGGTGTTTTCAATGATTTAATTTTACTTGCATCTACAATCAACACTCATAGTATTAGCTAAGTCAAGGATTCAGAAGACATATCTCATTGGGAAAATATGCTGGCAAGGATCTTTCCAAAGTGCTGGAGAGCAACAATGTCAGTTTAAAGACAGAGGTGTGCCTACTCCAAGTCATGGTCTTTTTAAGTATTTCCTATACATCTGAAAGTTGGGCAATGAATAAAGATAACAGAAGAAGAATCGATGCCTTTGAATTGTGGTGTTGGAGAAGAGTATTGAAATTCCACGGAACGCCAAGAGAAGGAACAAATCTATCTTGGAGGAATTACAAGCAGGGTGCTCCTTAGAAGGGAGGATGGTGAAATGTCATCTCACATAATTAGGGCATGTTGTGAAGAGGGACCAGTCCTCAGAAAAATGCATCATGAAAGAAAAGAAAAACCGTCAACAAGACGAAGTGGCTCAGTGAGTGTAACAAGGGGCTCAAGTACACCAGAGGTGGAGAGGAGGGCACGGGAGAGGGCACAGTTGAGATTGCTTGTTCACAGAGTCACTCTGAGTCGTTGTCAATTTGATGGCACCTAACAACAAGAACAACAGCAGCATCAGAAACCCTCCTCTGTTTAGATAGTTTTCTCCTAGAAGACATTTATCTACTCACCCTGGCCCCAAAACACACACACTCTTTAACACGCACACACACACACTTTCTCTTTCAGTGAACTGGGAATGATGAGGCTGTGGAATAATTGAATGGTTGTCGTTATGTTGACTCTGACACATGACAACCTCATGTGGGTCTGAGGGCAAGTGGGTTCCATAGACTATCAACGGCAGGGTTTTGGGAAACAAATTGCCAGGCCTTTCTTCCAACTCACCTCTGGGTGGATGAACCTGCGTCCTTCACTAAGCAGCTGTATACATTAGCCATTTTTGCTGCCAATGCTGCAGCACCACCCAACAACAACCTCTGATTTTCTTCCAAAAGTACTTTTTTTTGTTGGTAAAATGATAATGACTTTGAAAGTTTTTCCAAGTATATTTTTTTACCAGTGTTGCCATATGTTTAGAGGAAGTAATTGCTCTTTAAATTGTGGACTCAAAACACTTTCTTGACCAGAGCTCTAGCACATGATCACCAAGAATTTATAATTAATACACGCCAGACAAAACGACGGTTCTGTCCACCCCTGTCCCATACAACCACTACATTCTCTGTCCTCCAAACTGGCTTCCTTGGTCATCGTCCACCCATTTGCTCCAGCCAGAATCCTCAGTCATTCCTTTCCTCTCCTCCTAGTTTTCACATGAATCTGCTTATTGTATGACCACTCACTCCTCCCTCAAGTGAGTCCTCGAACACATCAGCAAAATAATCTCACTAATGAGTGAACGAAAACTCAGTCTTTCTATACACTTTCTTTCAAATCCCACACCAAAAAGTTTTAAATTATAAATAAATAAAATGGACATCTTATCAGGCGTGCTGAGTGGTACAAATGGCTAATGTATACAGCTGCTTAGTGAAGGACGCAGGTTCATCCATCCAGAGGTGAGTTGGAAGAAAGGCCTGGCAATTTGTTTCCCAAAACCCTGCCCCTGAACCCACTTCCCCTCAGACCCACATGACGTTGTCATGTGTCAGAGTCAACCTCAGCATTTCCAGTTCACTGAAAGATAAAGTCTAAACCTAGCTTAGTCCAGCATGCAGAGTCAAGAATAGGCTTGTTCTGAGCCCTGATCCCCTCAGCCACAGATCCAGTGATCGACCTCAGTCGATTAAACCAGCCTAGTTTGTTTGCACTGTTCTGACTCTGCCAACCGGCTTCCGGTTCCATACTTCACCATGACTTTTCTCTAATTGAAAGTCCTTTTCCTGGACCACCACTCCAGCCCACCACATCCTCCATCGTCACCTCTTCTCTCCTCATTGCTCATCTGGAAACAAGCAAAAATCTTCAAGACTCAGAACTATCTGGCCAAAATAAGCTTCCTCGAGCAATCCTTCCCTGGAAGACCACTCCCAGGAATCTTGTATTACATCTGTTCTATAGGTCGTATTGTGAGGGCAAAGGAAGGAGAGTTTTCAACTTCCAGGCAGAAAGAAGACTTGGTGCCATTTCTCAGCCAATCTATGTCATCAGCAGCCACTATCTGTCTGCTAGTGGAGGCGTGCGTGTTGCTAGCATATTGAACAAGTTTCAGTGGTATTTTCAGACTAAGATGCAGTAGCAAGAAAGCCTGACAATCTACTTCTGGCAAACCAGTCAAAGAAAATAGTATGGGTCACATTGGTGTGCGAGATCCAGCTCACAGTGCCAGGGTACTTTGAAAGTGGAGCAAAACAACAACTGAAAGAAAAGGCAGACACAATTTAGTCTTTAAGAAGGAGTTCAGGGAACTCAACTCCTCAAGAAGCAGAGGAGCCCAGATTACCTTTAGCCCTTCATACTTATTAACCTTCTCCAAGAGCAAATTAAGGCAAATAACTTTGTTTTGTAGTTGCTTAGCAAGCACCATAGTTCCGGGGACTTGCTTATCACTCCACCATGTCCAGGAACATTATGTGTAGAGATAATTACTTGGTCACTTCAGCAGTTTCTCAGTTTGCTGTGTTTCTGATTATCATGTGCAAGTGGCTGGCCATTTTCACATGGTCATGGCACAAGTCTAAATCTCAGCATACAAGTACCTCATCATAGTGGTCTACAACATTGGTCCAACCATGCTGTGTGTGGCGTTTCATGGATTGGAGACCAACTAGATAGCAACCGACAACAACAATGAATCTATGGCATCAAATGGCCTGTGTTTGCATATTTGTTTCTTCCCAGAGGCAGAAAGGTACCTTGAGATATTGAGAATACCATGGACTGCTAGGAAAACAGATTTGTCCTGGAAAGGGTTAAACCGGGCGGCTCCTTGGAGGCAAGGATTCTGAGGCTCCGTCTAACCTACTTTGGACATGTTGTGAGGAGAGACCGGTCCTTGGAGAGGGACATCATGCTTGGGAGGGTGGAGGGACGGCGCAGGAGAGGAAGGCCCTCTATGAGGTGGATTGATTCAGTGACTGGGATAATTGGGATGGGAGTGTCAGAGACAGTGCGATTGGCACAGGACAGAGCGGAGTTTAGGGCTGTTGTACATAGGGTCGCTATGAGTCGCAGGCGACTCGACGGCACATAACAACAACAACAACACTTGATAAGCTCCCCGAGTCAAATGTTTAAGTATTTGGCTACTAACTCAAAGGTTGGTTGTTTGAACCCACTCAAAGGCTCCTCAAAAAAACAACTCAATGCCTTGTCACCGAGTTAGAATCAACTCTTAGCTGCCCCTCCAGTGGGTTTTCCAATGTAAATTACACAGAAGATTCCATCTCAGTCTGTGAGACTTCATCGTTCTCTGTCAGAGTAGCTAGTGGATTTGAACTGCTGGCATTCGAGTTGGCAATCAAAGAGCACCAGAGCTCCCTCAAAGGAAACACCTGATGGTTTGTTTCTGAAAGGTTTTCCCTACTCTAATATACAGGCTGGTTGTCATGAATCAGAGTTAAATCAACCTCAACTGGTTTTACCAACTATCATCTGGCATATAATAGTCATCCACAGGATGTTGGTTGGATTATTAGATTGGTTTACATATAAGTGAGTTTCTTTCCTTTTGGTCTTCACTTTCTTATTTGTGAATGGATGAGTTAAACTGGATGACCTTGAAGAGTTCTTTCAGGCTCAAATTATCATTCTTTTGATGTTATGCCTGAATGTACATTTTAACTATGTGTCCTGAAAATTACTATTTATGGGTAAGATCAGCAAATCCTTGGTGTTTCAGGCCTCCAAAGATGATGGCAGTAAAATTGATGGTTGCTATAATCAATGTTTCTAGTTTATCTTGAGGTTTTTGTTTTTGTATTGGGTTGTTTTTTTTCTTCTGCGGTGAGTGTTTCAGACTAAAGATAAAACATGATGGAAAACAATCAGCTTCAAGGTACCTCATTCCATGTTTATATTGTACACAATTACTTTGTTATTTTAATGTATTTAACTTTTATTGAAAGTACTTGATTATAGTTGTAATGAGAATCTTTTTTATCTCTTTAAAATTTTTTCTTTTTTATATTGCTTTGCTCACAAAGTTTGTATACATTTTGTTTTACACTATTCATTCATATTGTGTTTTATACACTAATTTCCATGCATTATGTTTTAGAAAATCAATCACCATTAGACCTTGCCCATCATTACCCAATATTTTCAGCTCCCCTCTGGATCCTTCCTTCCCATTTCCTTCACCCTCCACCCACCAAACTTTAAACCCTGTGATTTTCCCCCTACCCATCCTCACCTTTCTGCCCCTACCCCTTTCCTCCATGTGTCCCCATACATGTTTTACTATTTATGCTTCTATTTTTATAATATTGGTTGTATGCCGTACTTGTAAATATGAAACTGAGTTATTATACTCAGCATAATGCTCTCTAATCTCTCCCAAGTTATGTAGAATTTTTTAAAGTCGCTGCTCCTGAGAACTGCGTAGCATTTCATTGTGTGAATGTATCACAAATTGATTTCTAGGCAAAATGTGTAATAATTTTACTAGATACATAATTTCTTTAATAATCACAGAGAGAAATACCTTTTGAGAAGGAGACAATGTAAAGGTAGAGCTTAATTAAAGATATTTAGGAAATATGTGCAAATTATTTTGAAATTACTTTTTTCAAAAAATGTGTGTACATGTGAAAAAACTCCTTGGGCTTTTAATGGATCCACCAAATTATATTAGATATATTTTTAGCAAAAAGCTGGTGTTTTGGTTTTTTTAAAAAAAGAGACAGTGTCACATGTCACAGTTCATTCTTTGAGACCATTGATCATAGTGAAAAATTGTACCAAAAGATGTGAAAGGCTGCCCTCTTCAATGAGGCTGGTATAGAGGTATAGATCTTTGTGAAGATCCCAACAGGTAAGGTCATCATCCTCAAGGATGATCGCAAAGATACTACAGAGAATGCCAAAGTCAAACTCTAAGACAAGAAGGCAGTCCCCCTATTATCTCATGCATCAGCATTAGATATTTGCAGTCAACTCAAGGATGGCCACCGTCTCTCAAACAACATCCAGAAAGAGTCCAGTCTGTAATTGGTGCTTCTCTTTGAAGTTGGCATCTTTGGTCTTCCATCTGCTAGTTCTCCAAGAAGTTCACCTTCAATAAGATCATCTGCCCTTAATGTGGCCTCTAGTGTACAAGCTTTCATGTGTATAAGAAGTGTGGCCATACTAATAACCTGTGTCTCAAGGGGAAGGTCACATAATTGTCACTGTCCACTGAATTTTGAGGCTCCAGGACCTCAGTGTTAACTTTGTTAACTAGAATAGCAAGAAACAAAAACAAGAAACACTTAAGATCCATATTGGAGAGTCTGTGATTCATGAATCATGAGTCAGAGAAATGAGGAGCCACTGCAAAACAAGAGCACAGCAAGGGAATGTGGCACTGTGCCTCCAGAGAAGAAGCAACCCCAGGCTCAGAAGACATTGTGCTTGGAAAAGTAGGGGATCAGCAAAAGAAAAGAAGACCCTCACTGAGATGGAATCACGCAGTGACTACAGCAATGGGCTTGAATGTGGCAGAGTTTGTGAGGATGACACACAATAGGACTAGGTTTCCATCTGTTCTTCATAAGGTGGCTATGAGTCATAGGCAACTCAATGGCATCTAAGAAATCCGATAGAAAGGAGCCTTGGTGGCATAGTGATTCAGCACTTGCCAGCTAACCAAAAGTTTGGTAATTTAAACCCTTCAGTTGCTCCTCAGGAGAAAGATGTGGTGTTCTGCTTCCATAAAGATTGCTGCTGTTTTTATTGTTATGTGCTGCTGAGTCTCCAGTTACTCATAGTAACCCTGTGCACAATTGCACTACCCTGTCCTATCCTGAACAATCTCACTGTCTCCAACATAGCTACCTTCATTACCCCAGTTACGGTGTCAATCCATCTCTTCCAGGGCCCTCCTCTCCTGCACTGTCCCTTCACCCTTTCCAGCATGATGTCCTTCTCCAAGGACTGGTCCCTTCTGGTAACATGTCCAAAGTATGTCAGAAGGAACGTCAAAATCCCTGCCTTCAAGGAGCAACTTGGCTTCACTCTCTCCAGGACAGAAGTATTTTGTTATCTAGGTGGTCCATGGTATGTTCAATACTCTTTGGATGCATAGCAAGTAATTGCAAAGACTTTGGCTTGGATCAGATATACCTTAGTCTCTAGACTGACATCATTGCTCTTTAGCACTCTGGAGATGTCCCAGACAGCAGATTTTCCCAATGCAATTCATCTTTTATTTCCTGACTGCTGGTGCCAAGAGTGCTGTTGGTGGAACTGAACAAGCTGAAATCATTAACAATATTGGTCTCCTTTCCATCTATAGTTATCCGAATTGACTTGAGGGCAGTGGGATTTTGGTTTTTAATCCATTAGTACTGTGGCACATTCCAAAGAAGGGTGACCCAGCAGAGTGGGGAAACTACAGAACAATATCATTGATTTCACATGCAAGCAAGATTCTACTGAAGATTATCCAAAAATGACTGAAACAGGACATCAGCAGAGAATTGTCAGAAGTCCAGGCTGGGCTTAGAAGGGGTC
>NW_006400066.1:1897310-1906069 GCF_000299155.1 Elephantulus edwardii | reverse complement strand
GAAACCTATACTTGGACCAAGAGGCAGTAGTCAGAACAGAGCAGGGCAACATTGCATGGCTCAATATTGGGAAGGGTGTACGTCAGGGATTTGTCCTATCTCCATTTTCAACCTGTATACAGAGCAGATTATGCGAGAGACTGGGCTCTATGAGGAGAAGTGTGGCGTCAGGATTGGTGGAAGATCTATTAACCATCTGTGTTATGCAGATGACACAACCCTGCTTGCTGAAACTGAGAGGACCTCATGCACTTGCTGCAGCGGGTCAAGGACTGCAGCCTTCAGTATGGTCTGAGGCTCAATATCAAGAAGACAAAGCTTCTCACCACTGGACCAATTGGTAGCATCAAGATGAATGGCGAAGAGATTGAGATTGTTCACAGCTTCAGTTTGCTTGGCTCTACGGTCAACACTCTTGGCACCAGCAGCCAGGAAATCAAAAAACGTATTGCGATGGGAAAGTCTGTGGTTAGGGACCTCTCTAAAGTACTCAAGAGCAACGGTGTCTCTCTGGAGACTAAGGTGCACCTGATACAGGCCATGGTCTTTGCAATCACTTGTTATGCATCAGAGAGTTGGACAATGACTAGGGAGGACAGAAGGAGAATTTATGCTTTTGAGCTGTGGTGCTGGAGAAGAGTATTGAGCATGCCATGGACTGGTATGAAAACAAACAGATTCATCCTGAAGAGGGTTAAACCAGCCTACTCCTTGGAGTCAAGGATTCTGGGGCTTTGTCTGACATACTCTGGACATGTTGTAAGGGGGGGACAGGTCCTTGGAGAGGGACATCATGCTTGGGAGGGTGGAGGGACAGCGCAGGAGGGGAAGATCTTCTATGAGGTGGATTGATTCAGTGACTGGGGTAGTCGGAACGGGTGTGTCAGAGGCATTGTGATTGGCACAGGATAGAGCAGGGTTTAGGGCTGTTGTACATAGGGTCACTATGAGTCACAACAAACTCGACAGCACATAACAACAACAACAATGTGGACCAGTGAGAACAAACTGCCCTTCACCAATCCTTACTACTTTCCATATTCAGACCTCACCTAGACTGTATCTGGGGTTACAGAAAGAAATCTATATTGATGGCAACCAGAAATCATTTGCAAGTAACTCTACTAGATATTTTGGAAAAGTCAAAGATACATCAAATTGAGGCCCTTCGAAAGCTCTTAGCTTCTGATGATAGGAAGTGCAGCTGGCTGATGTTTATTGATCGCCTGCCATGAGCAAGCCCTATGCGGACCCTGGTGTAAACATGGTTGTTATTTCTCTTCTTTCCATTATACACATGAGAAGGCTAAGGCTCTGAGAAGCTAAATAATCTGCTCAAGATCCCACAGATGATCAAGGTCAAATGAAGCCTGAGGATTTGCTTTTAACCTTCTGTGCTCTCTAGACAGCAGGGACTCACTCTGGGGTTTGTGGGAAGCAAACAGTGTATCCAGTTAGCACTCTACCACTTAAGCAAGCAAGAACTTGAGTTGCCAAAATGGGTTATTTTGACCATTTTTCTCTCCATTGTTTTCAAAGGTGTTGAGATTTCATTTGTTTCTCCATGAAGGATATGCTGATTTTCAAAAGAATGATGTTGAGAATTGTGGTGCTCCTTAAACTGGAAACAAACTCAGTTGTCATCAAACCATTCCAATCTATGGTGATCCTTTGTCTGCTGGAACAATGTTCTTCCACTTGCCTCGGCATAAACGACCAATTTTGTGGTTAGCAGCACCAGCAACACTCTTGGCACCAGCAGTCAGGAAATCAAAAGATTCATTTCCCCGGAGAAGGACAATTCTTGGAAGGTTGGAATGACAGTGCAAGAGAAGAAGACCTTAGATGACATGTATTGACTCTGTAACTGGGATAGTGTGGGTATGTGTGTCGGAGTGAGTGAGATTGGTTCAAGATATGGCAAGATTCAGAGCTATTACAGATTCATGATACTTGTACAGAGCACTATGAGTTGCAGGTGACTTGACAACACGTAAAAACAAGAGCGGAGTGCTCAACCTGGTGTACCTGTCTCACTGTTGTTAAGTGCCTTGAAGTCACTACAACTTGTAATGACTCTATGAACAACAGGTCTGAATGTTGCCCTACCCTGTGCTTTCTATACCATATCTGACATATTCAAGCCCTTTGTAACAATCACAATGTCAATCCATTGTAGTTCTCTCTTATGAGGTGACCGTCCCCCTTTCTAAATACAATGCCCTTCTCTGAGAACTGATGTCTTTGATGCCCTGGAGCTGCAGTGTTGGAGAAGAGTACTGAATAGCCCATGAACTGCCAAGAGAGCAAACAGATATGTCCTAAAGAAAATGAAACTAGGGTGCTCCTTGGAGGCAAGGATGGTGAAACTCCATCTCACATACTTTGGGCACATTGTTAGGTGGGATCCGTCCTTGGAAAAGAACATGTTACACTTTAGGAGTGCTTTATTGATTTTTTTTTCTTAAAAAGAAATTAAAGGTGTCTTTTTTTTTAAGCCCTGAATACAGTTATGGTTCTATGTTAACTAGAAAACTCCAAATTTTATAGGTATAGTCTTTTAAAGTTTCACTAGTTGAATATGCATTATTTTCCATTTTAACTCAGATTTTATTATGAATTGAGAATTTAAAGAATATCTTTGTGTGTGACTTTCTCATTGAAATATTAAGTCTGAAAATGGAAAAAATCAGTGCAAAACAATCTTCTCTCTCCTTCCTTTTTCTTATTTATAATTTTTATAAGTTAGTAGAATTTATGATTGCCAAAAGTTATCTGATTTTTTTCCCCCCTAGCCACTTTCAACAGTATTTTTAAATGTTCTTGAAAAAGTGAAGTGACACTGGTTCTTGAGAAAGCATCCCAGGGTAGGATTATCTCAGGAATGTGTAAATATTCTTAATCTTCCTTCCTCACTTCCTTGAAGGAATGGAAATCTATATAGTTGGAAGAGGTGTTGACAATTATTTATGCAGCTTCTTTATCTTCCATTACAGTAACATGGTTTCTTTGTCTCTTCACAGCATGTAGAAGTGAGTCTCAGTCTTTTTTTTTATTTGCTGAATACTTTTAACAATTTAAGCTTGCTTTTTTCTTTTTATTTAAGTAGGATCACACAAAATTTATCTTTTTGTGATTAACTCCTTTCATACAGTACAATGTCTTCAGACTCCATCTGTAGTGTAGCATGAGTCATGGCTTCATGTCCCATGTTGACTCAATAGTATCTCATTGTACATATTACTACCCTTTGTTTATTCATTCCTCTATTGATGGGTATCTAGATTGTTTCCACATTTTGACTGTTGTGATTAAGGATACAGTGGAGGCTGGGAGAGAAGTGCCTGAGTCTCCGCTTTCAACTCCTTTGGGTAAATGTCTAGGAATTCAGTTCCTGGGTCGTGTGCTAGTTCTATTTTCAATTTTTCGAGGAATCACCACATTTCTCTCTGCCCTGATTACACTAGTTTGCATTCCAGCCAGCAATGGATTTTGCTGAATATTTGTAAATATAGATTTTTGAGTTGTTGGTACACTCAAAATTACTAGAATATAACCACAAATATTTTACAAATCTATTGGCCAACTTTCAACAAAATTGTTATTTAGATAAACTTGTGTATTGCTATGACTCAGCTTTCTTATATGGTCAGAAAGCATAGTTTTCACATGTAAACAAGTTTCATTGATGTTAGAATGACTGTTGAATACCTCTCCCATTGTTGTTGTTGTTGTTGTTGTTGCTGCTATGTGCTGTCGAGTTGCCTGCGACTCATAGCAACCCTATGCACAACAGGTCTGAGGTCTGCCCCCTCCTCAGTCAGCCTCACTGATTCTGACACACCTACCCCCATTACCCCAATTACTGTATCAATCCACCTCATCCAGGATCTTCCTCTCCTGCGCTGTCCCTCCACCCTTCCAAGCATGATATACTTTTCTAAGGACTGGTCCCTTCTGGCCACATGCCCAAAGTATGTGAGATGGAGCTTCAAAACCTAACTTCCAGGAAAAAAATTTGCTTTCACCCTCTTTAAAACAGATCTATTTATTTTCTTAGTGGTCCATGGTATGTTCAAGACTCTTCTCCAGGACCACAACTCAAAGGTATAAATTCTTCTACCATCTTTAGTTATTGTCCAGATCTCTGATATACAGCAAGTAATTGCAAAGACGATGGCCTGGATCAGGCACACCTTAGTTTCTAGACTGACATCATTCCTTCTCAGTACTCTGGAGAGGTCGCTGACAGCAGATGTCCCAGTGCAGTTCGTCTTTTGATTTTCTGACTGCTGGTACCAAGAATCTTGATTGTGCAACCAAGCAAGCTGAATTTGTTAACAACTTCAATCTCTTCACTATCTATAATAATTCTGCCTATTGGCCCAGTGGTGAGAATCTTTGTCTTCATGTTGAGCTTCAATTCATATTGAAGACTACAGTGCTTGACCTTTTGTAGCAAGTTCTTCAGGTCCTCCTCAGTTTCAGCAAGCTGTGTCATCTGCATAACATAGGTTGTTGATGAGTCTTCCTCCAAACCTGATGACACATTCCTCCTCATAAATCACAGCCTCCCAAATGATCTGTGCTGCATATAGATTGAATTGGTATGGAGACAGGATGCATCCATGATGCCCTCCTTTACTGATTTTGAGACATGCAGTGTTTCTTTCCTCTGTTCTGATGACTGCTTCCTGATCTGAGTATAGGTTTTGCATAAACACAAGCAAGTGTTTTGGGATTCTCATGCTCTTCAAGGTTTGCCACAGATTGCTGTGATCCACAAAGTCAGATGCCTTTGTATAGTCAATGAAACACAGATAGACATTCCACTGGTACTCTTTGCTTTCAGCTAAGATACATCTGACATTGATGATAATGTCTCTAGTGCCATGACCTCTTCTAAACCCAGCTTGTATTTCTGGTAGTTCTCTGTCAATGTTCTTTTCTAGTCATTTTGTGATAATCTTCAACAGAATTTTACTTGCATGTGATATTATTGATTTTGTTCAATAATTCTCACACTCTGTCGGGTCATTTTTATTTGGAATGAGAATAAATATGGATCTCTTCCAGTCAGTTGACCAGATTTCTTGGCACAACCTGGTGAGTGCATCCAGGGAAGCATCTGTTTGTTAAAATATGTGATTTGGTATCCCATTCATTCCTGGCACCTTATTTTTTTACCAAGACCTTCAGAGCAGCCTACACTTCTCCTTCATTACATTGTCACTCAATTGTATGTTGTTTCTTGAAATTCCGTGTCTACCAATTCTTTTTGGTACAGTGACTCTGTACATTCCTTCCATCTTCTTTTAATGTTTCCTGGATTATTCAATATTCTGCCCAAATCCTCCTTAAGTATTGCAACTGAGGCTTCAATATGTTCTTTAGTTTCTTAAGCTTAAGAAATTCTGAGTGACTTTGGCACCTTTGATTTTCCAATTTCAGCACTTGGCACATTTCATTATAATACTTTGTTTTGTCTTCCTAAGCTGACCTTTGACATCTTCTATTCATCTTCTTAACTTCTTGATTTCTTCCCTTTATTTTGGCTTCTCGGCACTCCAGTGAAATACACAGTCTCTTATGACATCAATTTTGATCTTTTCCTCTATCTTTGTAATGACTTTTTGCATTCTTCATGGATGATATTCTTGATATCTTTCCCCAGCTCACCTGGTCTTCATTCATTAGTGTTCAAAGACCCAAAACTGTTCCTGTGCTGGTTTTTAAATTTAGGGAGGATAGACTCAAGATGAAATTTTTATGGCTATGGAGTTGATTTGATCTTTTTTCATTTTAATTTGAACTTGCATATGAGTTGTCAATGGTCTGTTCCACAATCAGCACCTGGCCTAGTTTTCTCTGCTGATATTGAACTTCTCCAATAATTCCTTCCACAGATGTAATCGATCTGATTCCTGTGTATCCCATCAAGTGAAATCCACGTGGATAGTCTCTGTTTATGTTTCTTATAAAAGGTATTTGTAATGAATATATCATTGGTTGTGCAGAACTTGAACATTCTATTCTCAACCTCATTTGTGTCACCATGTCCTTGTTTTCTGCCTACTATTCCTTCTTCCTGGTTCCCAACTTTCACATTCCAGTCACCCATTATTATTAATGCATCTTGGTTGCATGTTCGATCTATTTCTGACTGCAAAAGTTGGTAAAATCATCTATTTCCTCCTTTTTTGGCTCTGGTTTTTGGTGCATAGATTTGAATGATAGTGATATTAACAGACATTCCTTGTATGTGTATGGATATGTGTATGCTGTTACTCACAATATTGTATTTCAAGATGGAAAGAGACTTCCTCCCCCCCTTTCTTATTGTGTGCCATCAAATCAGATCTGATTTGCTTCTGCTTAGAATATTAAAATCAGATTTCATCCCCAAGATCTCACAGGTGAGTTCTTGCCCTGACATTGAATCCCTCTGCCACCTTCGTGATGCTGTTACCAATGGGCACCTGCCTTGATGTTCTAATATGAATGTTGGGGCAGCCTATACATCTTGACAAATTAGAGTCACCATATACCAGAGACAAAACAGACATCAGATTGTGACTTCAAGACTAGAAATATTGAGGCTGGTTTTCTTTCAAAAAATTTCAAGGTGTTACAATTTGTTGGCTCTATAAAAGAGAAAGATGATGAATGATGCTGCTTATTAAGTGTTTGCTGTGACTCAACAGGGTGAAATCTTGATTATCAGATAAAATATATGCTTAAGCACAACTTCTAATGATGCCTTTTCATTCACTGGTCTTAGATAAGTTAGAGATTAGAAAACTGTTAGACAAATCTCACACTGAAGGACATGGACTCAGGTTAGAGCCATCCTCTGTCAGAAATCACTCATTCTTTCATCACACTAACACTTTCCCCTTGTGTATCCAATCTGAGCCAGTGTTGTAGATGCTCAGGATGGCCATAAAAACCCCCTGGAGGACCTGACTGTCTAGGGACAAAGACAGTGAACAAATAGTCTCCACACATTCACTGTGGTGATTTGTCAGTTGTAGAATTTCAACATAAAATAACAAAGATTCTCACCACTGGGCCAACTGGAAGCATCATGATAAATGGAGAAGAGATCAAAGTTGTTAACAATTTCAGCTTGCTCAGGTTCACAATCAACACTCTTGACACCAGCAGTCAGGAAATCAAAAGGCAAATTACATTAGGAAAATCTGCTGTCAGGGACCTCTCCAGAGTGCTAAAGAATAATAATGTCGATCTAGAGACTAAGGTGTGCCTGATTCAGGTCATGATGTTTTCAAGTACTTGCTATACAATGGCTAAGGATGACAGAAGAAGAATTGATGCCTTTGCATTGTGGTGCTGGAGAAGAGTGTTGAACATCCATGGACTGCAAAGAAAACAAACAGGTTTTTCCTAGATAGGATGAAACCAAATTTCTCTTTGGATGCAAGTATTTTGAAGTTCCACTTGATGTACTTTGGGTATGTTGCCAGGAGGGACCAGTTCTTTAAGAAGGACATCATGCTTGGAAGGATAGAGGGACAGGGCAGGAGAGGTAGACACTGGAAGAGACAGATTGACACAGTAATTGGGGTAATGTACATAGGTGTGTCAGAGTCAGTTTCAACACCTCCAAAATCTAGGAACATTCAAACAGAACTTAAACCTCTTTAAAGGAAAGCAATTAGTAATTTAAAAAATGTCTAGGTATTTCCCTGGAAATAATTGACTGTTCAGTGGTAGAATTCTCACTTTTTGCATAGGAGACCCAAGTTTGACTCCTAGCGAGTGTATCTCATGGACAGCCATCACTTTCTGCCAGTAGAAGCTTGCATGTTGCTATGAGGTTGTACAGGGTTCAATAGAGCTTCCAGACAGTGTAAGACTAGGAAGAAAGACCAGACAGCCTGCTTCTGAAAATTAGTCAGTGTAAATACTATGAGTCCCAATTGTTCAACCCACAACTCATCCTGGGGATGGTCAAAGATTTAAAAGCTTCCTTCTCTGGTGCCAGAGGTCACCAGGAGCCAGGGGCCTGCTAACAAGATGGCAACTAACAACATCAATTTACCTCTACTGAGATGTGCTTAATGAATATAAGTGCACGTTTGAACATACTTGAAAGACAGTCAAACTTAAGAACTTAAAGACTGGATGCGAGGAGGACATTGAAGTTAGCCCTCCTGATACAGCTAATTCTGTTGGTTTGAAATTAAAGTTCTCTTGATTTTGAAAGATAGAGCCCATGAGATTCAGAGACTTGCAAATTAGTAGTTTCTCAGATTGGTAGCATGAATTTGAATGCCAACTATTTATTACCAAAGTACAATGAATTGAATCTGAAGCATTGAAGACTATTCAAAACAAGTAACTCAGGAAAGCAAACTTCCCTTGGCAAATTCTCACTTCCTTCCATTTTTCTTCTTTGATGAATGCTTCTTTGTTTCCTTAGTGTGACTTTGACATGTGAATTGCAGCTCTTTATGGAGCCTCTTGAACCACATAGTCAATCCTGAAAAGAATAAATCTCTTACAGGATGCATTTTAACCTGGCAACTATAGACTAATGCACCCCAAAACAGCACAGTATACCTTCTTCTCCAAAGTGCATGGAACATTCTCTAGAATAGATCACATTCTACATCACAAGGCAAGCATCAGTAGATTCAAAAACATAGAAATAATACAAACCATCTTTTCAGACCATAATGCCACAAAATTAGAAATCAGTAATAGGATGACAAAGGAGAAAAAACCATACATTT
>NW_006400066.1:1889135-1894640 GCF_000299155.1 Elephantulus edwardii | reverse complement strand
ACTGGACAATTAAAACAGACATTCGGATGGCGGGGAAGAAGAACAAACTGGGGAGGAGGGTAGAGAAAATGGTGCAGTAATGAAGGAATGAAAACCCAAAATCCCTGTAAATGTTCATTAAAACTAATAAAATTTAATAAAATAAAAAAAATGTATATTGAGGCACCACCAAGAATGTAGAAGGGGGTGGGCTCAGGATTCCCCTCCAGCTTGAAGATCTATCTAATGTCACTTGTTACTATCTGCATTCCTGCTCCCTCCCCATGATTTTTTTTTTCTTTTCTCAGCCCACTCCCTTTCTGTCTCTTTAATCTAGTTAACTGCTACGTCTCTCAGCATCTTCTTCTCCAGAAGCAACATCCTTAAACTCCACCAGGCCAAGCCAAAACTCTCTCCTCTGGGTTCCAAATTCTCACTGCCTTTTAACAGTCTATTTTTATTCTTTTTCTCCCCCCCTTAATTAATTTTAATGAAAGTTTACAGAGACTTTGGGTTTCCATTCATTTATTGTTGCACTTCTTTCCTTGCCCAACCTCCATCCCCAGTTTGCTCTTCTCTTTGAAAAGTAAAATTCTTTCATTGTTATGCAATCCCTCTCCCCTATTTTTATTCTTAAAGGAAGGGTTTGTGTTGTTGTTGTTAGGTGCCATTGCATCAAGTGTCACTTACAGCAAACCTGAACCTTGCCATCCTTCATCATCTCTAACACACTTGCACCCATTGCTACAGTTACTGTGTAAATTTGTCTCACTGGAGGTCTTCTCTTTCACTGATCCTCCATATTTTCAAGCATGATGTCCCTTTCCAAGGAATAGCCTTTCCTCATAACATGTCCAAAGTGTGAGAAATGGAGCTTCATCATCTTGCTTTCTCAGCAGTACTCTGATTGCACTTTTCCCAAGACATATCTGTTTGCTCTTTTGACAGTTCATGGGATATTCAGTAATCTTCTCCAACACCACAGCTCAAAGACATTAACTTTTTCTTTTGTCATTCTTATTCATTGTCCAGCTCTCAGATGTAAAGCAGATGACTGAAAAGACCATGGCCTGAATCAAGTGCACCTTATTCTTCAAGCTGCCATAATTTCTTTTAAGTATTTTGGAGAGGTCTCTGACAGTGGACTTGCCTAATATGTCTCCTGATATCCTGAATCTAGAGGCAAGGGTGTTGGTTGTTGATCAAAGCAAGATTAAATCACTGACAGCTTCAATCCTTTCTCCATCTATCATGATGTTGCCTACTGGCCCAGTAGTGAGCACCTTTATTCCTAGATATTGAGAAGTAATCCATAGCAAAGGTAGTAGTTCTTGATCTTCTGCAGCAAGGGTTTAAGTCATCTTCACTTTCAGCAAGCAGAGGTGTGTCATCTGTATGATACAGGTTATTGATGAGTCTTCTTCTGATCCTGATGCCATATTATTCTTCATATAGTCCAGCTTCAATGAAGCATTTGCTTAACACACCGGTTGAAACTCCAGAGTTTGTGCTCTTCATCATTTGACTTTGCAGTCTCCTCAACACATATTCTTTTTTTTTTTTGTTTAACAGATGCCTTTTAAACAGTAATAGCCAGTTGTTCTAAGAGGTCGCCATCTTTTGAAGCTGGTAGTTATCTTTTTAGTCTTTGTTCAAGCACTTATTTCTTTATACTTCAGGATAGAGGTTGACTGACATGACATTGTTACTTGCAGTGAATGCCCTGGTTTGGTCTTCCTTGACCAGACAAAAAATTGAATCAAGGGAGAGACAATGGGAAGACCAGCATGGATGAAGCTCCTGATTTTTTTCCAGTTATGTCCAGCTCAAAAATAGATTTGGTGTGGGCTGAACATTTCTTAGAGAACGTGGTTAACAGGAAAGGTAAGGAAACAGGATGAAAGTGAAAATCATTTTATTAGAAAAGATATGTTCCATAGCATGAGACAGGTCATTTCTCCAGGGGCAGAGGGCTGGAGAAAGATCTCTCACCATATATGGTGTGGCTTAATATAGTGGGCAGTTCCAACTTATTGCTCTTTTTTAAAAAAAAAATAAGTTTTTATTTTGATTTGCTTACAAAGTTCATATACACTGTTTCACACTATCCTTCATTCTCATTGTGTTTCATATAATCATTTTCCATTCATTATATTTTATAAAACTAACCAACAATGAACTTCGCCTATCATTACCCTGTCTTTCTGGATCTCCACCAGATCTTTCCCATTTCCTTTACCCTCTCCCTCCACCCACCAGATTGTGCAACCCCGTGATTTCTCCCTTGCCCATCCTTACGCCTCTGTTCCTATCCTCTCCCTCTTGGATAAGGTACCTTTTTTACTAGTTATCTTTCTATTTCTACAATAATGGTCTTATACAGTATATGTCCTTATGAGACTGAGTTCATTTACTCAGCATGATTCTCTCCAGTCTCTCCCAAGTTATGTAGTAATTTTCAAAATTGTTAAAGATTGAATCCCTGTGAGCATCAAAACTTTTTCCAACAGGGTGAAAAGAAAATCTATTGACTGGAGAAAAACATTTGGCAATACCATCTCAGACAAGGATCTCATGACAAAAGTTTACAGAATTCTACAGGGCCTCCACAAGAAAAAGTGATAACCTAATCACAAAATGGGCAAAAGACATGGAAAGACTTTTCACAGAGGAAGACAGAGTCACTGGCAATAAGAGAGATGCAAATCAAAACCACAATGAGATACCATCTCACTCCAGTGATAATGGCAAAGTTTAACAGGGCAGTAAGCAATAAATGTTAGTGAGGCTGTGGAGAGATAGGAACTCTTATACACTGTTGGTGGGATTGTAAAACCATACAATCACTCTGGAAGGCAGTTTGGCATTTCCTCAATCCATTGTTCTTGACATCATTCAAGGTAGTTACAGACACTCATATGTGTAAAACTAATCATTCCTCTGTTGCGCATGTCAGGATCATGAGGCATCTAGGTCCGATGTCTGTGGTTCTGACTGGTTGGGCCCAATCCTAGCCACTTCTTTTGACCCTTGACCCACACTGGCTCCCAGCATGTCATCTGGTTCTATCCTGCTGATATCCTTCTGCCCAGACTCTCATGATTTCTGCCTGATGTTAGCCTGATTCTCACCGTAACAGACTCCTCCTCCTCCTCCTCCTTTCTATAACATTACCTCTGAAATTTTTTGTTTTCAGTTCAAAATCCCTTTTAACCCAATAGACTAGTGATATGATCAAAAGGAGAAGAGAATAGGATACCTTCTGGTTCCCCTTGAGCTCCCACAATGCTGGGGAAGTCTCCAGACCTCCTACCCCTGTTGCTCTTTTGTGTATTGAGTGTCCCTGAGATTTTTCCACTCTAGCTCTCGGCCTTAAATCTTTTTTTTAACTCTAAAATTTTATTGCATTCCTGGTTATGCCCCTTTTGTGTGATAAATATATCAAATTCTACCCTAAATCTTGACATGTTCTGTGAATTTTATCTTGGCATTTTACTTCCTTTCTCAGAACTTGCGTCTAAAAAGACAGAATGGAACCAAGAACTGAGTTAACTGGGCAGAATAATTCAGGCCAGAAAGAAGTATCCACTAATAAGACCATGTTTTGGTTTTGCCTGAACTCACAGTACAATAGGACAATAGTGAAAACAGTGTGGTCTCCATGTCCTTCTGACCTTCGCCTGGGGGACTCCAGTCAGATGGAGTCGGCTCTTTTGCTGTCTGGACACTCAATGTAATGGGATGTCTCTGACAACCAAAAGGAAAAAAATACAACTTTGAAGCTGAGTTCCAGAAGACAAAATCTTAATTGGGAACAGTAGCAAGAACCCTACCTCAGTAGGAAAGCGTTTACAGTTCAACGTGAATTTATCTATAATAATTCTCAAGAGGTTCTTCCCTAATCAACTTCACAATGTCTAAAATATAGTTTTTCTCAGAGAAATAGATTATAGAAGCAGAAAACACACCAGCATCATGTAGAGGGGACCCTGGGTATGGTAGAGGAAACCCTTGGTGTGGTAGAGGGAGCTCTTGGTTGAGCTGAGGTAGTGGAGAGGGTAGTGGCCTGATGAAGTCTGTCTCCCCATTCCCCACAGATTCTCAACATTACCCTCACACGGAGGTTCCTGTTTCCTCACAACATATCATGTCACCATATTATTCTGTCAATAACATACTGTGACAGGTTTGGAAGCAGGAGTGGTATCCACTTCCTAAACCAGATACCTCCAGAAACTCTATGAGCTTTGATAAATGTTGATAGGGGCTTCAGGACTTTTGTTCATAGGGTCGCTATGAGTCTTGCTAGACTCAAAGGCAATCAATAACAACAATAACATATTGTCTGTGAAGTTTTAAGCAAATTATAATAAAAATAAGAGAGGAAAACAAGAACATATCATGGGTGTTCTATTTTTCCAATCTGTGATGCCGGTGGTACTATTTTACCACTGTTTCTCTTTCCAGTTTCCTCTTCTCCCTCACTTCCTAACCCTCACTTCCTCCAACCACTCCCAGTTCACATACTTTTTCTCACAGAAAGTCAAACCTAAGATTCAGTCTTTCATTACATGAGGGAAAATTAAAGACAAGAGTGAAACCATGAAAGTTATTTTCTGGTATAATAGAAATTTCATGGTATAAGTCTCCTTGAAAGTACCTAAACAGCCATCTTCACTTGACTATGGAGTAAACAGTCCTGAGGGATTTAGGAACCTGAGGTGTTACAAGATATAGTAGGGATTAGAACCCAGGTCCCCTGGCACTCAGCTCTATTATATTATTTTGATTTCACCTTCATCTGACAACATAATAACTTATTGTTCCTGTTATTATGTGCCAACGAGTCATCTGTGACTCATAGTAACTCTATGTACAATAGCTCTGAACCCTGCTTTATACTGAGTCAATCGCACTGTCTCCGACACACTTAATATCATTACCCCAATCACTGAGTCAATTCATCCGTCTGAGATCTTCCTCTCCTGCATGGTTTCTCCACCCTTCCAAGCAAGATGTCCTTCTGCAATGACTGATCCCTCCTGGCCACATGCCCAAAATGTATGAGACAGAGCTTCAAACTCTTTGCTGCAAAGGAGTAGCTTGGTTTCACCTTCTCAAGGACAAACATGTTTGCTCTCTTGGCAGTCAACATTATGTTCAAAACGCTTCTCCAGCACCACAGCTCAAAGACATAAGATTCTTCTTTTATTATCCTTAGTCATTGTCCAGCTTTCTCAGGCAAGCAAGTAATTGTGAAGATCATGGCCTGGATCAGGCACACCTTAGTCTCCAGACTGACGTTGTTGCTTTTCAGGACTTTAGAGAGGTCCCTGACAGCAGATTTCCCAATACAATTAATCTTTTGATTTCCTGACTGCTGGTACCAAGAGTGTTGATTGTGTAACCAAGCAATCCATAATTGTTAAACTCTCAATCTCTTTTTCTTTTTTTTTTCTTTTTTAGTAATTTTTTTCTTTCATCTTTATTCATTGTTCAACTTTCTTTTTTTTTCTATAATTATAT
>NW_006400066.1:1884317-1887620 GCF_000299155.1 Elephantulus edwardii | reverse complement strand
CTTTTCTGTAATGAATTTCATAGTCCTTGGTTTTAGTCCTAGGTCCATGATCCACCTTGAGTTGGTTTTTGTGTATGGAGTGAGGTGTGGGTCTTGTTTGAGTCTTTTGCAGATATTTTTCCAATTTTGCCAACACCATTTGTTAAAAAGGCTGTCGTTCCCCCACTTCACTGATTTCAATCTCTTTTTCATCTGTCATGATGCTGCCGATTGTCCAATGGTGAGAATCTTTGTTTACTTGATATTGAGCTTCAATCCATATTGAGCAATGCTGTCTTTGATCTTCTGCAGCAAACTTTCCAGGTCCTCCTCAGTTTCAAAGTTGTTGATGAGTCTACCTCCAGTCCTGATGCCACGTTTATCCTTATAAAGTTCAGCCTCCTGAATGATCTGTATCCCTGGCATACACCTTTCCTGGTCCTGAGCCATGCAGTGTTTCCTTGTTTTGTTCTGATGACTGCCTCCTGGTCCAAATACAGGTTTCACATAAGCACAAGCAAATGTCCTAGGATTTCTATTTTTCTCAGAGTCAGCCACAGTTTGTTTTGATCAACACAGTCAAATGCCTTTGCATAGCAATGGAACACAGATATTTTTCTGGTATTCTCTGCTTTCAGCCAAGATCCATCTAATGTCTGTAATGTCCTTAGTGCCATGGCCTCTTCTACACTCATCTTGCACATCTAGCAGTTCTCTGCTGATATATGGTACCAGTTGTTTTTGGATAATCTTCAGCAGGAACTTGCTTGTGTGTGGTATTAGTGATTATTGTTCAGTAATTTCCACACTTTGTCAGGTCACCTTTTTTTAGACAGAGAATAAATATAGATCTCTTCTAGTCAGTTGACCAGGTCATTTTCCTCCAGATTTCTTGTCATAACCAAGTGCATGCCTCCAGGACAGTATCTCTTTGCTGCAATATGTCAGCTGGTATGCTATCCATTCCTGGGGCTTTATTTTTTGCTTTGTTCCTTCAGAACAGCTCGAACTTCCTCCTTAATCACCATTGCCCCTTGATCATATGTTGTTTAATTAGATTCTTCTGTGTCAGCCAATTCTTTATGGAACAGCAACTCTGTACAATTCTTTCATCTTTTTTTTTATGCTTCCTGAGTCATTCAACATACTGCCTTCAGCATCCTTAGGTACTAGCAGCTCAAAGCTTAAACTTGTTCTTTAGTTCCTTCAGCTTAAGAAATGCTGAGTGAGTTCATCCCTTTTAATTTCCTGAAATAGAGGAAGAAGAAAAGACGAACATGGATGTCAGAAGAGAGTCTGAATATTGCACGGGAGCGCCGAGAAGCCAAAGCAAAGAGAAGGAATTAAGAAGTTAAGGAGATGATCAGAAGATATCAAAGGGCAGTGTAAGAAGACAAAGCGAAGTATTATAATGAAATGTGCAAAGAGCTGGAGTCTGAAAAACAAAAACAGGGAAAACACCTTAGTCAATTACAATGTTCTGCCCTTTACAAAGTACTTTCTCTTATCGCATTTTACCTGCATATGTGATTCATCTAAGAATTAGGTGACACAATGCTTAAACCCTTGCTGCTAATGAAAAAGTCAGAGCTTCAAATCCACCAGCTTCTCCAAAGGAGAAAGATATGGCCATCTGCCTCCATAGACTGACAACCTTAAACACCCTAAGGGGCAGATCTCCTCTGTGCTAAGGGCTCTTATGTGCTGGAATCAGCTTGATGGCATTGGGTATAATTGCTATTTAGAAGAAACTCTGGTGGTACAGTAATTAAACCCTCAACTGCTAACAAATACTGATGCCTGAAACCATTAACAGTTCCATAGGAGAAAAAAACTTGGCGGTTAACTTCTTTTAACATTTTGGACTAAGAACCTGTGTGGGACAGTTTTACTTTGTCCTACAGGTTGCTAGGAATTGGAATCAACTTTATATCACACAAAAATAACATTCTTTATAGAAACAATAAGGTGTGTTGGTTTTGTTGTTGTTGTTAAAAGCCTTCTCCATTGGGTTATTAAGTAGCAGAGATAGTTGTGTTTCAGCTTTGCTGCCTACGAGTCTCTGGTTTGGCCAGTCCCTGGATCTAATGCTGTCTCATAGAATGTAATCACCTCCACAACCCGGTCTGCTATGAGAAAATCAGTTAGACGGGAATTTCTTTGGGGGAGGGGTATGGCTCATGGGCTTGTAGAGGCTTTCAAATCCCAAGTCTGAGGATCAGACTGCTTGTCAGGAGAAACCTCTAACCTGACATCTGACCCTCAGACTTGGAATTTGGAAGCCTCTACAAGCCCATGAGACATCTCCCTGTGACAATGATCTCTTTCTGTGTATATAAACACATTGGTTTGGGGTTTAATTTGTAGAGAACTGAGCAGTCTGCTTTCTAGAGAAGTTGGCAGTCTGCTTTCTGCCTTTCTCTACCCTCTCACATTTGTATACTACGCTGAAGTTTGCACACCTAAATTTATATATGCCGACAGACATTGTGCTGCCACTACATAGGTACACTATTCAAATGTAGCAGCTTTTCTACAGGAGGAAGATGGGCAATCTCCCACTATGTGAATGATGGCTTCTGAAAACTGGAAGGTCATCTCTGGATTGGTTTCAATTTGATGGTACACAACAACAATAACAACAAAAGAAATCATCTGGTTTGACTGAGGTTTGAAGCATGAGATCAAAACCATAAACTGATCCAGAAAATGTTTCTTCAGACAGTGCTTCATGACTTATCCTGTGAGCACCGTGGATAATCCAGACACTTTAATCCAAAGCCTTCTCTTCAATTTAAGATTTGGAATCCCTGGGAGACACAGGTGGTCAAACATCTGGCTATTAACAAAAGATTGGCAGTTCAAGTCCACCCAGAGGTGTCTCAGGAAAAAAATGTCCTGGCTATCTATTTCAGAAAGATCACAACCATTAAGAAATCTCATGGAACTCAGTTCTATTCCGAAGCATATGGCATAGACATGATTCAGAATTCACTCAACACAACTGGTTTTTATTTAATGCCTAAGCAAGATTCTGCTGAAAATGGTCCAAAAACGTTTGGAAAAATATGTCAACAGAGAACTGCCAGATGTACAAGCTGGATTTAGAAGAGGTCGCGGTCCTAGGGATATTATAGCTAATGTCAGATGGATCTTGGCAGACCGCAGAGAATATCAGAAGAATGTCTATCTGTGCTTCGTTGACTATGCAAAGACTTTTGACTGTGTGAATCACAACAACCTATGGCTGACTCTGAGAAGAATGGGAATCCCAGAACATTTGATTGTGCTAATGCGAAACCTATACTTGACCAAGAGGCAGAC
>NW_006400066.1:1876859-1878709 GCF_000299155.1 Elephantulus edwardii | reverse complement strand
CCTGAATCATTTAATATTCTGCCCAAAGCATCCTTGATTACAGCAACTCTAGGTTTGAATCTGTTCTTCAGTTACTTGAGCTTAAGAAATGCTGAGTGAGTTCGGCCCTTTTGATTTTCTGACTCTAGCTCCTCACACATTTCATTGTAGTATTTTGCTTTGTCATTCCGAGCAGCCTTTTGGAATCTTCTGTTCAGCTCTTTAGTATAAAAAACAAAACAAAACACAAATCACCAGAACTGGAGATGTTTTAAATGAGTAATAGAATTTTAAAAATACGATCTACAAAAACACATATGTATTTATGTGTGTATGTATTATCTCAGACATTTAAAATATTACACATTTTATAATTTATATATGTTGTTGTTGTTGTTGTTATGTGCCGTCGAATCACCTATGACTCATAGCAACCTTATGTACAACAGCCCTAAAACCTCCCCTATCCCTTGTCAATCTTACTGTCTCTGACACACCTACCCCCTTAAATCCCAGTCATTGAATCAATCCATCTCATCAAGAATCTTCCCCTCATATGCTGTCACTCCACTCTCCCAAGCATGATGTCTCTATCCAAGGACTGGTCCCACCTTGCAACATGTCCAAAGTATGTCAGACGAAGGTTCAAAATTTTTGCCTCCAAGGAGCAGCCTAGTTTAACCCTCTCCAGAATGCACCTATTCATTCTCTTAGCAGTCCATGGTATATTCAATATTCTTCTCCAACACCACAGCTCAAAGGCATCAATTCTCATACTATCATCCCTAGTCATTGTTCAGCTCTCTGATGTATAGCAAGTGATTGCAAAGACCATGGTCTGTATCAAGTGCACCTTAGTCTATAGACTGACATCATTGCTCTTCAGTACTTTGGAGAGGTCTCTAACAGCAGACTTTCCCAACACAATATGTCTTTTTGTCTTGGCTGCTGGTGCCAAGAATGTTGATTGTGGAGCCAAGCAAACTAAAGCTGTTTAAAATCTCAATCTCTTCACCATCCATCATGATGCTGCCAATTGACACAGTGGTGAGAATCTTTGGCTGATATTGAGCTCCAATCTATATTGAATACTACAGTCTTTGACCTTCTGCAGCAAGCGTTTCTGGTCCTCTTCCATTTCAGCAAGCAGGGTTGTGTCATCTGCATAAAGCATGTTGTTCATGAATCTTCCTCCAATCCTGATGCCACACTTCACCTTATAGAGCCTAGCCTCCCCGATTATCTATTCTACATATAGATTGAAAACATATGGAATATAGCGCCCAAAAGTCTGGGTTCAGGTTCTATCACTAAATGATCATGTACAAGCCACATCATTTTTGGAAGTGGCTGCTATTTACTTCTCAGGATTATTTCTTTATCAGAAAAATACCATGAATTCAAAAGGCAAACAGTAAAGCACCACCTACAAGGAGCACAAAACCCAACTAACAGAGGTAGGCTGTCAGCTGGGCTGTTGTGGATGAATTATGAGCTCCAGAAAGAGGTGCTGAACTCCTAATCCAAGATATTCACCAATATTTGAGACAAAAAGTCATTGCAGATACAATCAAATTAAGATGAGGTCATGCAAGAGCAGGGTGGATCCTACTACTAGTGCCGTTAGGGAAATTTGGGCAGAGGCACATACGGAAAAGGGCTATACCAAGACTGGGGCAGAGGCAAGAGTCATAACGGCCTCAGGCAGAACACCAAGGACTGCTGGCAACACCAGAAACTAAAAAAGCAAGCTAGGATTCCCCTTCCACCTCCATATGGAGTCTTCAGAGGGAGCAAGGTCCACTGTACACCAGAATTTTATTTTATTTTATTTTTTAATAATTCTAATGAACATTTACAGAGATTTTGTA
>NW_006400066.1:1864414-1876759 GCF_000299155.1 Elephantulus edwardii | reverse complement strand
GCATTTAGGGCACTTGTACATAGGGTCGCTATGAGTCGCAAGCAACTCTATGGCACATAACAACAACAACAACAAAGCTTTATCATCAATCTCATCCTGAAACTCAGCATGAAAGGAGGATAGGGACATTCTAAGTCAGAAACAACAATAAGTAGGTGAAAAATATAAATCAGAACTAGTGATTCTTGATGTCAAGCACAGCTAACCCTTCTCTAGGCTCTACCCAAGAGATGCACAATAATGATGATGCTTCGGTGACAGCGGTGCTTTTTGTGAGTGATGCCTATTTATAACCAATGTCTTTAACCTGGCAACATATTGTGAACTTTTTTCTGTGTTCCAATAGTTGCAGATAATTCCATTTCGTATGAAAGACAATGCAATTGGTACAGGACAGAGCAGAGTTTAGGGCTGTTGTACATAGGGTCGCTATGAGTCGCAGGCGACTCGACGGCACATAACAACAACAAACAACATACGTGTGATATCTTTGTATAGTAAACTGGTGGGTTTTTTTCAACTAAGTTCATCTTAGTTTTTTTTTCATGTTACTAATTAGAAACATCTAAATAATTTTTATAGTTCCTTTTCTATTTTAATACAATACTTACTTTAAAAAAAATAGATCCAGTGTGAAAAACAATGTATATGAACTTTGCAAGCAAACCAATATAAAATAAAAATTTATTTAATAAAAATAAAATATGCAGAGGAAGGTCAGTTTCATGCAGCCTACTATACAGCTCTAAACTTTTCCCCCTGAAAGGTGTTTGTTCAAGAATTTGAACTCTTGGAAGGCAGCTATGCTCACCACTATCCCACCAATCCACAGATTTGAACTCTTAAGGATAGCTGGACTTCATGAGGGAAGAAACGCTAACCAGTACCTCACTCAGGGATATTCAGACAGTCATGAAATAATTATTACACACTTAGATATTCTGGACACTGTACTAGACACAAAAGATAAGAAATATGGTTCAAGACAGACTCATTTCATGCTCGAAGCTCACAGACTAGTGGCTTAAGGCACGAGTGTTCTGTCAGTCTCCCCACCTTGGGAAGAGCTTCTTATAGACAGAAATAAAATCAATCTTATCTCTGACCATTACAGAAAAGAGCACATTTCACTTACAAAAATCAATTTGGGCCACTGAACTTTGCCAAAATGAGGAAACAATCTCAAGGTTACCTGGAAGAGTTGTTAATGTGCCATCAACTCAGAGCTCTGGCCCACAGGAAGAGATTGCCCCTCCTTCTCCCAAGGAAAAGCTGGTGGATTCAAACTGCCTATCTTTGTGTTGACAGTGCAACTCTTTACCTACTACGCCACCAGCATTCAAATAAAAGACAGGAAACTCCCTTTACCCCACTTGATTTCCTTCCTGCTCATCTACAGCCTGAATTAGAGATACATGAAGAACGTATAGAAACTGGCAAAATGAATTTTGTCAATCTGTAAAAAAGTAGTGATAGTGGTTGTTTAATGTGAAGAATATGATCAATGTCACTAAATTATATATGTACAATTTTTTAATTAGCACACTTTTAAAATGTGTATTTGTAACACACACACATAAATACGAGATCAATATCAAGAAAACAAAGATTGTCACCACTGGACCAACTGGGACCATCATGATAGATGGAGAAGAGATTGAGATTGGTTTCAAAATCAACACTCTTGGCATTAGCAGTCAAGAAATGAAAAGATGAAAAAAAAAAAAAAGAAATCAAAAGATGCATTGTGTTAGGAAAATCTGCTACCAAGAACCTCTCCAGAGTGCTAAAGAGCAAAGATGTCTTTCTAGAGACTAAAGTGGGCTTGATGTTCACAATTACTTTTTATGCATCACTGAGTTGGACAATGAGTTGTCACTAAAGATGAAAAAAGATGAATTGATGCCTTTGAGTTGTGGTGCTGGAGAAGAGTATTGAACATTCCATGGACTGTCAAGAGAACAAGTAAGTTTGTCCTGGAGAGGGTGAAACCAAGCTACTCCTTGGAGGAAAGGATTTTGAAGTTCCATCTCACATATTTAGGGCATATTGCAGGAGAGGCCAGTCCTTGGAGAAGGGAAGGACAGCACAGGAAAGGAAGACCGTGGATGAGATGGATTGACACAGTGAACCTAGTAATGGAGGTAAGTGTGTTGGAGACAATGAGATTGACTCAGGATAGGGCAGGGTTCAGAGCTATTGAACATGAAGTTGCTATGAGTCACAGGCAACTTGATGACACATTACAATGTCTGGGTCTTTTGTTTTTTATTTTTATAATTTCCCTGCTCCTTCTCTTCTTCCTGAAGGTCCAAAAGAGCAAGAAGATTGTCTTTTTCTTTGTTTTTTCCCTGTTGTGTACTGTCAAGTCAAATCCAACTTTCCAACTTGCACAGGAGGAGATTGCCCCTCCTTTTACACTGGAGCATCTGGTGGATTCAAATCACGCACTTTCAGGATTGAAGCACAGCTTCTTGCCACTAGGCCACCAGAGCTTCCGTTTGTCACTTCTCCCCCTCCCCCTTTTTTTAAATTTTATTAAAAGTTTAAAGAGACTTTAGATTTCCATTCATTCATTGTTGCACTTTTCTCCCTGCCCAACCTCCCACTCCCCAGTTCGCTTTTCATTGTTATACAACCCTTTCCCTCAAGTCCACTCCACTATGCAGACTTCATTTTGAAAAGTAAAAGAAAAATTCTTTCATCGTTATACAATCCCTCCCTCAAACTCCACTCCACTATGCAGCCTTTGTTCTGGGCTCCCGTCATGACTATAATACCTAATCATATATCCCTTTTAAACAGTTCTCTCCCTCATCTGTTTCAATGAAGTGTACATAATTTATCCCATCTTTCTCAGTCTACCCCCAACCTCGATGTCAGTCCTGTTTTACAACAGAACCACTATGCAATATTTGTCCTTTCATGACTGAGATATTTCATTCAGCATAATGTCCTCTAAAGTCACCCATTTTGAATAATATTTCATGAGCTCCTGTTTTTCAGTGCAGCATAGTATTCTATTCTATGAATATACCACAACTTCTCTATCCATTCATTTGTTGATGGGTCCTAAGGTTGTTTCTAACTCTTTGTTATTGTGAACAAAACAGCAATAAGCATAGGTATGCATATATCTGCTTGGGTGGTGGTTATGGTTTGTCACTTCTTATCTTTCATTATTTGTTTTGAGTTTGGCAAGACAGTTGCTATATACTCAGCTCTTTGTTACTGGAGAGTTTTTAATTTAAGCCTAACTAGCAAAAATTTTTAAAAATACCAAGTTACTATTAAGGTACACAGACATATTATTATATGTATTCTCACTTCCAATAGTGTTAGTGTTCCAGTTATTAGGTTTTTCAGGGCTGTCAAGTCCAGTATGAGTCATAGCAACCCTAAGAACAACAGAACTGAATTATATCTTGTACTGTGTCATCCTCATAATCTCTGAAATTTTTAAAAGAACATTTTATAATTGCTTGTCATGGATTGAATTGTAACCCTGGACAATATGTGTCAGTTTGGCTGGACCATGACTCTCAGTGTTTCGGTGTTTATGAAATGTGGCAATTATGTAATGATGCAATCAGTTCCTGTGATGTGAACTGATGTGATCAACTCTGCTCTGATGTAAAGGCATTAGAACGAGATGCATAAATGTTGATTATATCATAGCCTTGATCTGATGTAAGGGGAGTTTTCCTGGGGTGTGGCCTGTGTGGGTTTTTATTATAAGAGATAAAAGGAGAGAGAAATGATTCGTAAGCATATATCTACTACCATCAAGAAAGAAGAGCCAGAGGTGAACTGTTTCCTTTGGATATGAAGTCCCTGTGCTGTGAACCTCCTAGATCCAGGATAAGAGTGATGTAAAGACACAAGGAGATCTTCAAAGGACAGCAAGCGTATAAATGTTGAAAGGAGACAGGGAACTTTCTTTCAAGCTAGTAGAGAGAAAAGACTTTCCTTAAGCCTGGCAGTATAAATTCAAACTTCTATTCTCCTTAGCTATTATAATATAAATGTTTATTGGTTAAAATCATCTATTTGTGACACATTTCTGTTATAGAAACACTTGATAATTAAAATACTGGTCAAACAATACTTAAATGACTCTTGATTTTTCCTTATTTTTTTTTTAAAAAAGCTTTCAAGCCATCTCTTCCAGAAGCAACTTTATATGACATTTTCTCTGAAAGCAATTTTGATAAATTGCTATAAATAACCTAATTACAAAACTAATTAACACCCAAGCAAGAAGAAAACTTGACTTTCAGAATTTTAGAGCCAGCCAGAAGTAGTTTGGAATTAAAATTAAACATTCTCATGCAGGTTTAGGTTTGTAAAGAGGCTTAGACAACTAATGAAGTATTGTATTAATAAAGAAGAATATTTTTGGTAAAAAAAAATCAATACATAAATTTCTAAATACAATGTGAAACCAGCCACCAGAGCTCCCCAGTGTGGTGTGAGGGAGAGGTATAACATGAGGCGATTTTGGCAGCCTGGTACATACATAACGGCTTTTGCTGCCAACGCAAAGGCAAGCTGTTAGAATCCAGCAGCTGGTCCTCAAGAAAAAGATAGGCAATCTCCTTCAGTGCGATTTCCATCCTCTGAAAACCTGCTGGAGGGTCAGCTATGAGTTGGTTGCAACTTGATAGCATATAAAACAATATAAAATGAAACACGAGATCCATTGTTCAAAAACTATTAAGAATTTGAAGATAGCAAGCTCAGAGCATTAAAGCAAGCACAATGCCCTTGTGTAAATGCTCAAGTTACAAGGCTTTGAAGCTAACACTGTATAGTGAGTTTACCAGTGTCCTGCCCACCATGTTAAGCTGCCAGGGTTTTTCCTTTTACACCAAGAACTTGCTAAGAAGCTCATGCTCTGCTTCTAAGTCCTTCCAACTATTTTGTGTTTTAACAGGTCATAAAAAGACTCGATGTCAGGACACGTATGATTCAAGGCTGTGGGAAGGCCCACATGGCAGAGAGGTCTGACTTTCATGGTTCTCTAAGGGTTTGCTGTGTTCATTTGAACATCAAGATCTCAATGAGCTTTAAGGCAATGGGAACAAAGCAACACTCTTCCACCCTGATTCTCCACAGCAACATTTTTGCATAGTTCAGCAATTCTGGACTCTGCCCTAGCAGTCCCACCCAGCCCACCCACCCTCACAGACTTTGTCTTTATAATTCCCTCTCTAAACTGTTTAGACTAACCTCCTTGTTCCCTTACAACTTCTCCACAGGAGGGATGGGACACACTATGGATGGCTTTGAAGGAGTGGAGACTTTGGAAATAGAAGATACTCTGGTTTGGGATCTTTGTTGCAGAATAATGAGTACAGATGGGACAATTTGGGCCAAAGGCAAACTCACCAAGACAATTAAACCGGGCTGCACACCAACTGAAAAAATGTAAAGGAACGTCTCTGCCTTGGGCAGATAAAATTTGACAGCAAATTGAGAAGTGACTGGGAGGGTGTAAGTAAGTTATGAGTAGTCGTGGGTGGTGAAAAGAGCTTTGAACACCAACCCAGGAGCTCCTGCTGTTTTAGGTATTTAAATCAGCCTTTATCTAGCTGTGTGAATTTAGGTATAGCACAATCTCTCTGAGTCTCAGTGGTCTTCTATTTAACAAAGAGGCTGAACTATCTCATTATGTGTGACTCTCTCCTCCTAAAGGAAGAGAAGTTGTACGCACGTCCTGTTGAAAAAGTGTCAGGGAAGATAGTGCAGGGAAAGGGAAAAGAGTTAGCTTCAAGGACAAAGAATTTGTTCATTGACATAAACAATAGGATACCAAGGAAGAATGAATCATGTCAAGGAAACCAGAGAAGACAAGAGAAAGGACTAATATTTAGGGATTGTGATAATTAGCTGCAGAGCATGTCAGGGTGGTGGGCCAGGCAGTTGAAGTGTGTTCAAGGGCAAGTTTTTGGCTTTGTGTAATACAGGGGGGGAGGGGAGAGACAAAAGCTGGATGGGATACAGATTTTAATTTCAAACTTCCACACAGGGTTATTATAAACAACTGGAGAGAAGGTTGTTTTAAAATGTGTTTAATGTAAGTATTCACTTGTTGGCAGTGATTGGTATTTCCTATAAATACTACTTACATCTTCTGGAATGAAGCTGTAACATGTAATATGTAACGGGGAAAGGTGAAGAAAGAGCAGTAAGGGAAACTTGGAGTCTAAGCATCTGGCATGAAAAAACTGGGAAATTAAACTCCTCTCTTTTTATCCTTTTTGGAGCTGGATACGAACAATTGCCTTTTGAACGGCTGTGATCTTATTAATATACATTTTTGCTTTGCTTTTTATTATTAATGTACTCTGCAGAGAACTGTTCAAAGTATTTAAAATAGCATTTGCCAATTTCTCCTTCTAATTGATACCAAGTGGTTTTATTCAAGCCAAAGGTTCAGATTCTCTCTAGATCAGGGAAATGAAGTGTCAAGTCAAACTTTGGAGGTAGAGTCATGTAGGTTCAAATCCCTGCCCCACCACTTCCAATCTATATGAATGCAGACAAAAGAAAGCTCACTATTTCATGTATTGGAATGTCAAATACATCTTTGTGAAACTATGATGATTCTTAAATGAGACAGGAAATATAATATGCCAAACACAGTCTTGGCACATACTAGAAATCGAACACACATTAACTATTCCTCTTTCACAGAGCAACAATGTCAGTCTGGAGAGTAAGGTGCTCCTGATTCAGTGCATGTTGTTGTTGTTAAGTTGTAAAGTGTCATCGAGTCAAACATGACTCATAGCGTCCCTATGAACAGAAGACCCTGTTCTGTAACTATTGTTGTCTCTCTAAGTTCATAGAGTTTCCAGAGGCATGTTGTTTAGAAAGTGAATGCCACTCCTACTGTCAAGCCTGTCTTAATCTGGGAGCTCCACCAAACACTGTTCACCATGGGTAACCATTATTGCAGTTTACATACCTGTGGCACAGTGTACATACAGCATCACAGCAACCCCAGATTACCTCAGTACAGAAAACTGACAGACCAGTGCTATACCACTTAGAAAAATGTTAGTTCCAAACACAGCTAGTACTTAGTAATGAACAATACTGATATGGGCAATGAGTTTAACTTGCAAAGATTAATTAGAAACAAAAAATATATCTTCATTTGGGAGCTTACTAAATACAATGTTTCAAACCTTTTCTTAAAGAAAAACAATGTTTCAAATTATGCCAATAACTGGTTCCTAAAGTGTATATTCAAGGATATACATCTATATAATTTCAATGTCACTAAGGTCCCCTGAGAAGAAGGGTGTCAGGAGGTCATTTATGATCTTTTTACTATTAGCTAGTGAAGGCTCATGAGCTTTTTTAAAGTTCAGGGACAGATATCAGCACCAGTATACTGATAGCATGCAGCCTGTTACAATTCCTTATTAGGAGGTTTTCAAAGCCTTCCTTCTGCTGAAGGATTTTCTGGCTATGTACTTTGGTCACTTCTTGTTTCACCTTATCTGTAGCCTTTGCAATTACTTGCTATACATCAGAAAGCTGGACAATGGTTAGAGTTGATAGAAAGATAATTGATACCTTTGCGCTGTGGGAATGGAGAAGAGTATTGAGTATAACACGGACTGCTAGGGGAACAAACAGGTTCATCCTGGAGAAGATGAGCCCAAGCTTCTCCTTGGAGACAAGGATTCTGAAGCTTCATCTGACATACTTTGGACATGTTGCAAGGAGGGATCAGTCCTTGTAGAGGGAAATCATTCTTGGGAGGATGGAGGGATAACACAAGAGAGGAAGACCCTCAATGAGATGGATTAACCCACTGATTGGGGTAGTGGGGTAAGTGTGTCAGAAACAATAAGATTGGCACAGGACAGAGCAGGGTTTAGAGCTGTTGCACATAGGGTCGTTATGAGTTACAGGTGACGCGATGGCAAATAATAACAAGAACAATTCCACATTTAGGGAACTGTGGTGGCTTAGTGGCAAGGAGTTTTGTGCCAACCCAAGAACAGGCAGTGTGAATTTACCATTTGCTCCATGGGGAAAAGATGGGCAATCTCATGTGCAAGTTAGTGAGCCTGAAAACTTGCTGCCGGGTCAGACTTGGTTCTGACTCAAAGAGACATACACAACAACAACAACATTCCCATTTACACCTTCCTCTTCCCTATGAAAGATAACTATGGGGTTTTGGATGTCTAAATTATTAACACTGACAAGCTCACTGATCATATTCCCAAGGGTGTACATTCCCCTTGTTCCACTTTGTTCTTGAGAAGAGCTTAAGTAACACCTTGTCCTTCTAAACATCTTACCTCTTTATTTGGCTCTTGTTGGTGTTCTCTGCACTGGTTCACAAAATGCCATATGCCTATGATGCCCATTCTACTCTTTCTATCCAGACGCTTTATACAGAAACCTTCCCTCATCCTTCCATTCTAAGTCCTTTCATTATGCACATGGAATGTCCTCAGCCACCCTGTTTTGCTGCTATCTGTTCACATGTCCATCTCTGGTCTGTGAATGCCCTGACGGCAAGAACACAATGGCTGGCACGGATGGATATGTAGTGTTTGTCAAGTGAAAGTGTCAATCTCATTCTATCCGAAATTATCTTTCTCATCAAGTTCTGTTTCCTCCTGACTTGCTCATTTTTGTTGATGCTAGTCATTTCTTCCAGAAGTGCTCTCTGAAGACACCAGCAGACCTGTCATTCTCTAGTACCCAAAATAGAACCATGAGACAATTGCTGGCTAGTAGTGGTGACCAATGGCTGAGACTACTTGATTAGTTGAACCAAAAACATGGTTCTTCAATGTAAGAACTGTAATCTTTGCTCCTAAAGCACAGGGGATATATCTGAATGGTTATAGTGACAAAGGAAGTTCTGATGACCTAGTGGGTAAGGAGTTATGCTGCCAACCCAAAGACTGGTGGTTCAAGTCTACCAGCCATTCCATGGGAGAAAGAAGGGCAATCTTCTCCCCCTGCAGTGTGTACAGCTTCTGAAAACTGGCTGGAGGGTCAGCTAGCTAACTCAACAGCAATGGATTTTTTAGTTTGCCTACTTTAAAAGAAAAGGAGGAACAAACATTGAGAAGGCAATCTCAATATCCAGAATTTTGTTATTGTTACTTGTATTCAAGTTGAGTATGACTCATAGTAACACTATGCACAACAGATCTGAATCCTGTTCTATCCTGTGCCATCCTCATCATTTCTAACATCACATACTTGAGCCCATTGTTCCAGTCACCATGTCAATCCATCTCATTAAGGGTCCTTTCCTTCACCCACTCTCCACCTTTCCAAGTATGATGTCCATTTCCAAGGAATAGCCTTCCCTAGCAATATGCCAAAATAATGTGAAACAAACCACTTTTTTGGGAGGCAAGGGTCCACAATTTAATCCACTGTTGTCAGCAGCCATTGAGTCAATTTTACCCCATGGTGACCCCCTGTGTTAATAGAGCAGAACTGCTCCAGAATAGTTGTTTTGTCTGTGATCTAATGAAAGCAGAAGGTCAAACTGGTCTTCAGTGGAGGTACTAGATAGTATTGAACCTTGAGCCTTTAGGTTAGTAGTCAAGGACAAACAGTTTGTACCTCCCAGGAATTCTAAAACAATACCCAAACGACAAGAATTCTCTAACTGAAGGCAGACATTATGTGGAGAAGACGTCCTCAATTTGTCTCTCTTCATAATACTATGACTTTTTTTCTAATCAGAAGATAAAATTGAGAGCAGATTTGGAAAATGTACTTTTAGAACACGAAATGGTATCACATAGGATGCTTTGTCAAAATGTGCTTCTCAGAGCTAAGATTGGAACATTGCCTTCTCTGAGTCTGACTTCAGGAAACACTATAATTTTCCTAAGAGTCTTCAAGGAGCCCTGGTGGTGAAGGACGTTGTGTTTTTGGACTGCTGAGTTGGCATTTGAGTCCACCAGTAGTTCCATGGAAAGAAGATGGACAGTTTCCTCCTGTAAGATTGATGGCTCTGGGAACACAATGGAGGGCCATGAGTTGGACTCAACCGGACAGCTGAGGGACTGCTTTCCTATACCCAACTTTAGAGAAGCCAAAATACTGGAGAAGTGTGCCTTAGAAGTGGGAACATTTTCTCATTACCCTTCCAAAACTCTACAGTGGTTCTCATTCCAGCCTTAACCATTTGAAATACACCTTCCTTAACTTTCCGCTCTGGTTCCAAAAGTCCTTCTAAGACTTTTTACCACACTGTTTTACAGAACAGTCCAGCTAACCACAACACCTGCAGGTAGGTAGAAAGGTAACCAGAACACAAGCAGGTAAACTGATAGATGGATATAGAGACACCGACCACCATGAGTGCCCAGGGCATTTTCTGAAGCTTGAATGACCATCGTCTTACCAGCTTTTATTCATTTTTTTGTTTGCACGTATGAATGAATGATTGTATAAAACACAATGTATGTGAATGAAAACATCAGCTTATCTTTCAAGTCCCACTTTACATCTTCTTTTCTCCTAATGTTGTACTTCATCCTCCAACCAGAATCTATCTGTTCTGCCTTGGCTCTCCATTCGCCCTTCCGTGTGCTGTGTTTCTAGCGTTGAGTGTACTAGTGGAAGATGGTTGCTTTACTGAAGATCAAATTTGTCTTTAAAACTGAGCATTATCGTCAAGTAGGTAACAAATATCTCCAATTCTACCTTATTTATTACCAAGAAAACGTTTTGATAAGGGAGATTTTTGTCAATCAGTGTAGTCTTAAATGTGTAAGAGCCTTCACATAGCAGCCAAGTAACCAAACCTGTTGCCCTCAGGCAGAGTCATACAAGAACAGCCCCATAATGTGTCCAAGGCTGTAAGCAACCTTTACAAAAGCAGACTGTCCCATCTTCTGCTGCAGAGTGGCTGGTGGGTATGAACCACAGACCTTTCAATTAGCAGGTGAGCGCTTTAACCACCATCCCACCAGAACTCCTTACATTTACAATGTTGTCATATGCTGGCGAGCTGAACTTGATTCATAGCTGATCCTCCAATTAGTTTGCTGAGGTTGTAAATAGCACAGGAAGAGACTGCCCATCATTCTCCTGTGGAGCAGCTGGTGGATTCGAATACTTCTGCCTTTGCATTGGTAGCACAACTCCTTATCCACTAGGCCAGCTAACAACCCCAACTTACTCTGTACTTTCTTTTATGTCAATATTTCACCCCCATGATACAGAAAGCCTTTCATTCTCAGATGCTGCATTAAATGTCAGCTGTGGGTCACAATTCTATTTTAGAGGTGAAAAATGAAGTGTGAACATGTCTATCTTGATTAATTAAGAAACAATTCTCCTCCCTTTCCCCTTTTCATATACCCCTTCTCTCTTTTCTATTTTAATTGGCACATAAATGTGTTGTTTCTGCCAAGTGAGTAAGTTTAAATGTGAAAAGTCTTCTTCTTCTTTTTTTCTTTTCTTTTTTTTTCAGTCAGATGAGAGTCAGCCTTGATCTGGAGGGAAAAGGCAGACTTTGCCATGAGAAAAGCACCAAATGTGCTTGAAGAGAATCCAGGACAAATAACTGCACTGTCTGTTAGGGGAAGTAAATGTGTTTAAACTCAACTGTCTAAAAATGGGTTATACTCGATTCAACGTCACCTAACAACAACAATAACAATAACAACATGTTCTGTTGGCCTAGAGGCACAGAGCTGCACTGCAACCTAAAGGCTGCTGTTCAAATCCACCTGCTGCTCTGCGGGAGAAAGATGGGCAGTCTTCTCTTGTGCAATTTACAGCCTCTGAAAACTCACTGGAGGGTCAACTATGTGTAATATTTTAAATGTCTGAGATAATACATACACACATAAATATATATGTGTTTTTATAGATCATATTTTTAAAATTCTATTACTCATTTAAAACATCTCCAGTTCTGGTGTTTTGTGGTTTGTTGGTTTTATTTTTGTAGTTGTAATAGCAACAAATACATATATATAATTTTTGTGTACTATGGTACTATGGTACTGTGGTGTATGTGTGTGTGTAGACAGATAGATAGCCTAGTGGCAAGAATCTGCGTTGAAATCCGGAAGATACACAGTTCAAGGCCACCAGCTGCTCCATGGGAGATGTATGGGCAATGTCTTCCTATGGGATTAATTGCCTCTGAAAACCCACTGCAGAGTCCACTATGGGTGGGTTCCAAAACTATGGTACATAAAAACTATATATATACATATATATTTGTTGCTATTGTTGTTGTTGTTGTTATGTGCCGTCGAGTCATTTCCGACTCATAGCGACCCTATGCACAACAGCCCTAAACCCTGCTCTATCCTGCGCCAACCA
>NW_006400066.1:1841568-1859419 GCF_000299155.1 Elephantulus edwardii | reverse complement strand
CTGTCATTGTACCAGTAGCATGCTGTCTTAACCACCACAGCAGTGTAGTAGGATTTGAAATCAGGGAGTGAGATGCCTCCTACCTTTTTTCTATTTTTGAGGAGTGCTTTGCTTATTCGGGGCTTCTTTCCATTCCAAATGAAATCAGAGATTACCTTTTCCATCTCCTTGAAGAATGGGATTGGTATTTTTATTGGGATTGCACTGAACGTGTACACCTGAATTTTAAATATCTAACATCCTGAGGCATGAGAGAAAGTGTATTTCAGGCACCCAGTGTGTGTCACTTTGCTATAGCAATCTGAGGAAATGAATATGGGTACTGATGCTGACAGCTGTAATCCAAGGTCAGGAAAGTCACCTTGCGGCTCACACAGAGAGCGAGAGGAAAGGCACAAGGTACAGAGCTGATTGGTAACTGAAGAGCATAATGGGCTTTAGTGCAGCCCTGGACACTTGAGATGGTTAGAGTCACAGCTGGACCCGGCAGCCCTTCAGGTCAGCTGTAGGGGGGCCCTGTATGCAGCTGAGGTCATAGGTCACTGAGGTCAGGAGGCTGGTTCTTGCTTTCAAACCTTGATTTCATTCCGTTCACGTAGGGGTATTGGGGCCAGAAAAATGCCCTTATCAGCCAAAGTTGAGAACATTGATCTATAAACTAACAACACATTTTGCAATTACGATAACCAATGTGTTTGCCATGGAATGTGTAAAACTTGGCACACTGGCCAGGCCAGGCTTTTTCTTATAGGTTGGCTAGGAGGAGAGAAGATTATAATGTAAGGAGCAAGCTCTGCTCCAGCTGAGTAATACTCCCTGCTGCAGTAACAATTAATTCCTCAGCACACGAGAAGACCAGTTTGTTCAGTTCAGCTTTGAAATGATATCCTTTCTGTGCTATTTCCAAAACAGCCCTGGGTGTCCTTTGGTAGTCCATGAGATGTTCAGTACTCATGTCTAACACCACAATTCAAAAGCATTTATTCTTCTGTCATCCTTAGTCATTGCCCGATTTTCAGATGCATAGCACGTGCAGACCATGGTTTGAATCAGATGTGGCCCTGGACATACTCACCAGACTGTGCCGAGAAATCTGGAAGAAGAGGTCTTTGGAGGCATGTTAAGTAGCATATCTAACCTAAACAGCAAGGCCTTGCATTGCAAGAAGGTGAAAATCAATTTCTTCAAGCTCAGAATCTATTGCTGTTGTGATACAGTCATTTAAAAAAAAAGGCAAAAGGTGCTCTGAGGGTGGCTTTCCCTCTCATGATGTCTCTTCTTCTTCCTGAATTGGGGCTCCAGATGTGGCCCATCTTAGGTTCCAGGCTCTTTCTTGAGGCTGTTTGAGTTTCCTCCGCAGTGAGTGAGGCTCCATGATTGTGCATCAAGCACTTCCTTTTGCTTTCTCACTGATTTCCAGTGATTGAGCTTAAAACCCACTGCTGAGATTTCCTGCCCAGAAACTTCCTGTGTAAACAAAAACAGCTCAAACAGATCCAAACAGCAAACACAAACATTTCCATTAAGAGTCCCGTCATTTGTTTGCTACAGAATCAGCCTTAGGGATCCTAAGAAATGGGTTACCCCAATCTATGGTTCTCAAGATTCTCATCCTGTAAGATCTTGAAATGTCAGCTTCATTTTTTAAAAAAGAAGACAACATTGCGGACTCTTCCAAAAACACGGGCTTTGATTTCATCTGAATGTTTTGCAAAGAAAAGAAGCAAAGCTACAGAAGGTATGGATTCCACTATCAGAAGGCGTTTCCTTTGATGCAGGAATGTTTTTAATTATTTCAATACTTCCCCAGCAAGGGCTCTCAGTGGGCTGATTTCTCAAGGTATTACCAGAGCCTTGTCATGGGTCAGCCTCTGACTCCATCAGAGACACAGATTAAACAAGCAACATGAGGTGCATCCCCCAGGTGCTGAATATTAGCCAAGTGTGATGGGGTGTGCTTTATCCCCTTATCACCGTGTCTGAGTAGGTGGAAATGTTATTACATCCTATACTACCACGAACTGCCAGGCTTGCTGTGGGAGGACCATAATCTAGCCTCAGACCTCTACTGGCATCTTAAACTCTTAAAAGATGGTTAAACAATGACCTCAAAGATAAAGAAATATTTTCCAGCCCAGAGGCAATAAGAGTAGCCTTGAAACTCCATAAAACTACAATTCACTATTTCCTTAGCTTCTTGGGGGGGGAAAAAAAAAACCAAACCATTTTTGCAAATAGGGATATGATTGCTATCCTGGGACTCTTTCTTGACTGTTTTCATTAAAAGTAAACACAGAAAAGATACAATTTCAAAGCTGAGCTGGCCAGAGTGACAAAGCATTCTTTTCAACATGTGATATTAGATAAGAGCACGCAGAGTTTTCCTCTCTTGTCTTTTCTACTTTCCTTACTTCTGGTTTTCTTTCTTTCTAAAAATATTTAGTGTCCAGTAAACATAGGCCCTTAAGGAGCGCTAGAGGACAAGTGGTAAGAAGCTGCACCGCAATCTCAAAGGGATATAGTTCAGATCCACCAGTCCACCAGCTGCCCCACAGAAGGATGGGCAGTCTCCTCCTATGCAATTTACTGCCTCTGAAAACTCACTGGAAGGTCAGCTGTAAGTTGTTCCAACTCGGTGTTATTGCAAAAATAACAAGGAATCTGGGTGGCCCTGAGGAATCAAACTCACCAGCCTTGTCATGGCAGAAAGATGCAGCAACTTCTCCCAGAAACATCACAGCCTTTGTGTCTGTGGGGCAGTTCCATTCTGTTCTACAAGGTCTCTATCAGTTGGAACTGAGTTGTTAGTCGTAGATAAATGTGCAGGTTCTGAGGGCTGCAAATGACTAAGCACATAGATAATAAAAGTTGGAACACACTCAAAGACGCCTTTTTAAAAACAACAAGAAAAATCCAATGAGGCCTGGTAATGTACTTCCAAAAACTCAGTCACTGAAAATTCTACAAAGCATATTTCTACTTTGATACACCTAGGGCTGTTGTGAGCCTGGATTGACCAGAGAGCAGATAGTTTTTCTGCAGCATTGACGGCATCTAACAACTTATGTTGTTGATATACATATATGATTCTAGTAACCTGGGAAACTAGGTTAAATCAGAAGTGATTCTTCCCTTCAGAACATTCACTTACCCATCCCTCCACTCACAGCTTGTTGAAGACCTACTATGTGATTTGCACTCTAATTACAATAAGACAATCAGTTACACAGAGATGTAAGTGAATGCTATTACACTGGGGTAAAAAATAAAAGGATGGGTTGGTTTGGTTTTTGGTTTGTGGGGTTTTTTTTTTCAGTTTTTTTAACCTGTTATCTATGTAGAGATGTAATCCAACAAATTGTGGCTAACATTGAAAAGAATGAGAATCCTAGAACACTTGATTGTGCTTATGTGGAACCTATACTTAGACCAGGAAGCAGTCCTAAGGACAACTAAAGGGAACACTGCATGGTTCAAAATCAGGAAAGGAGTGCATCATGAATGCATCCTGTCTCCATACTTTATTCAATCTGTATGCAGAACAGATAATTTGAGAGGCTGGACTTTATGAGGAGGAATGTGACATCAGGATTGTAGGAGGACTAATCAACAACTTGCATTTTGTAGATGACACAACCTTGCTTTGCTGAAACTGAGGAGGACTTGAAGTGTTTTCTGCAGAAGGTCAAGGACTACAGTCTTCAATATAGACAGCATCTCAACATCAAGAAAACAAAAAATTCTTACCACTGGGCCAACTGGAAGCACCAGGACGGATGGAGAAGAGATTGAGATTGTTAATAATTTCAGCTTGCCCAGTTCCACAATCAACACTCTTGGTACCAGCAGCCAGGAAATCAAAAGATGAATTGCACTGGGAAAGTATTCTGTCAGGGACTTCTCCAGAGTCCTAAGGAGCAGTGATGTCAGGATAGAGAGTAAGTTGCACCTGATTCAAACTATGGTCTTCTCAATTACTTGCTACACATCAGAGAGCTAGAAAATAACTAAGGATGATAGAAGAAGAATCAAAGCTTTTGAGTTGTGATGCTAGAGAAGAATATTGGATATACCATGGACTGCCAAGAGAACAAACAGATCTGTTCTGGAGAGGATGAAGCTAGGTTGATCTTTGGACATAAGGATTTTGAAACTCCATCTCAGACATTTTGGGCACATGGCCAAAAATGACCAATCCTTGAAGAAGGACATCATACTTCGAAAGCAGGAGAGGAGGATCTTGGATGAGATGGATTGATGCAGTGACTATGGCAATGGAAGTAGGTGTGCCAGACACAGTGAGATTGGCTCAAGAGAGCGTTCAGGGTTCATAGGGTCACTATGAGTCTAGTTGACTCAATGGCACATGACAACTATATAATGTATTTAATAAGAAAAATAATTGAATTTTGTTATATGATCCATTATTTAGATATTTTGCACAAAGTGATAATTAAAATTAAATGTAACTAAATATTCTTATCAGTTTACAGTTCCAGTCTTTGGAAAATGTCATCATGTTGAGAGAAGTGGAAGGTCAGAGAAGAAAAGAAGATCCTCGATATGATGGATTGATATGGTGACTGCAGCAATGGACTCAAATTTGTCTTGGACAGTGGGGATGGCATAGGATGGGGCAAGGGTTAGATCTGTTGTTGATAGAATTGTTGTGAGCTATAGAGAGAGCTCTATTGACCTAGGGGATAGAAAGTTAAAGGTGGGTGGTTTTAATCTGCAGCCCTCAGACCTAGTTTTAATTCTTTTTGGTCAAACATTCTTCTAAGTGGTATAGCACTGGTCTATTTGCTGTACAGAGGTAACTCATGGTTGCTGTGAAACACTGTGACACTGATGTGCCAAATGCGATAATGGTTACCCATGGTGGACAGTGTTTGGTGGAACTCCCCAATTAAAATAGGCTTAGAAGCAGGAGTGGAATCCACTTCTGAAGCAGCTGGCCTCCGGAAACTCTATGAAGTTAGAGAAACAATGAAAGGTATACAAGCGTTCAGGTCTTTCATTCATAAGTTTACTATGAGTCATCTATGACTCAACGGCACTTAACAACAACAACAAATATTCATAAAGCACCAAAAGGCTTTAACTGCAAAGTCTAACAAAATGTTTTACAAGAAAGACAAAAGACTAGAGAATAGTCTAGTCTCTTCAGACAACACAGGACACCTTTCTACTATTATGTTAATATCTTGACTAAACATTGTGTGTCTAATCTACTAGAACTATTGTGTTTCTCTACTCAGACCTGGAAAAAAGCTGCTTTCTAATTCTTCCTAATAGAGAATGGCAGTGGTTTTTTAATCTTTTGTCACATTGACATATTCACATTTATGTTTATTGAAGCATTATTTGGAAAAGCAAAGAATTGGAAATAACTCAAATGTCCATCAACGGATGAATGACTAAAGAAACTACGGTACATTCACACAATGGAATATCACTTAAAAACAAGAATTTGTGGAATATTGCACAAGCAGATGAATGTGCAATCTAGAACAATTCTAAAATAATTTGTACTCAGTGACTTAAGTCAGTCACAAAAGGAAAATTTAGGTATAAGACCAGTATTATGGAAAGTTAAGGAAATGGAAAAGTTTATATATAGAATAAATCTTGGAGGGTCAACAGGAATAAAAAGGGAGGTAGAAGAGAACAAAAAAAAATAAATTGGATGAAAAAGTAGGATTTGGTTAATATGATTAAATCATTACTTTAATAATTTATAACTACGGTTATAAAACAAAACTCAAAGTCATATTTTGGTTCCTGTGGACTTGGTTTAATTTTCCTCAGCTTCAGCTTGAACTTGTATATGAATAGTTGGTGGTCTGTACCACAATCAGCTCCTGGCCTAGTTATCACAGCTGATATTGAGCTTCTCCAGCAGTTCTTTGCACAGATGTAATCAATATGATGCCTATGCATACCATCAGGTGAAATCCATGTTTATAACCTGCATTTATGTCTTTTAAAAAATGTATTTGCAATGAATAAGTCATTGATTGTGCAAAATTCAAATATCCTCTCTACAACTCCATTTCTGTCACTGAGTCCATGTTTTCCAACTACTGAATCTTCTTCTCTTGTGCCAATATATAAGAGCAAAGGTTGTTTAACTTTAACAAATATTATCATTACATAATATTAATAATTACTGTTATTACTAAATTTTTAAAAACATTTACTAGTAGGAAAAGGAACTGTATAATTTTAAATGCTTATATCTGTAAATAATAAAGGCTGAAAATACATGAGCTAAGCATATTATTTAAGAAAAAGAAAACTTAAACTCATTGCCATTGAATTGGAATCAAATCATAGCTACCCACCAAAGGGTATTCAGAGGCTATAAATCACACAGGAGAAGAAATCCCCATCTTTCTCCTGTGAAGCAGCTGGTGGATTTGAACCTGAAGAGTGTTTCCACTTTTGGTTTAGCAGCACAACCCCCTATGGACTACGCACCTAGAGTTCAAGAACTGCAGAAAAAAAAAGAAAGAAGAAAAAAAATAACAGTAGGAGTTAACAAAATATTAAACTTAACAAAGTTTTTTAAAGGATTATTTTAAAAAAACAAACAAAATTGCCAACTCTCTAGCAGGACTGACCAAGGGACAAAAACAAAGGCTTATCAATATGTTAGGAACAAAAAAAGATACTATAAGTGCCGTGCAGAAGAGATTTATAATATTATTTAATGTTGTATGTTCCAGTAAATGACTAGGAATGATAGAAAGAGAATTGATGCCTTTGAGTTGTGATGCTGGAGAAGATTATTGAATATACTACTGACTGCGAGAAGAACAGATTCATCCTAGAGAGGGTGAAACCATGCTGCTCTTGGAGACAAGGATTCTGAGGTTCCATCTGACATACTCTGGGCATACTGCAAGAAGGGACAAGTCCTTGAAGACAGACATCATGCTTGGAAGGGCAGAGGGACAATGCAAGAGAGGAAGACATTCGATGAGATGGATTGATTCAGTGACTGAGATCATGAGGGTGGTGTGTCAGAGACAATAAAGTTGGCACAGGATAGAGCAAGTTTCAGGGCTATTGTACATATGATCTCTATGAGTCACAAGCTACTCGATAGCACATAACAACAATCTTTATTAAAAAAACTAAGTCAATACTTAAAAATTATTCCCCAAAGAAAATATCATCTTATAAAACACAGTGTGTGGGAATGATTATACAAAACACAATGTGAATGAAGGGAAGTGTGAAACATAATATATATGAATACAAATTTGTATGGAAACCAATAAAAAACTTTTTGCTAAAAATAAAGAAGTAAAATATTAGACATATTATTTTACAGGTATATTTTCCCAAGCTTGTGCAGAATAAATAAGTAGAAGCTTTACAATTTTTTGGGTAATAAAAAGAGAGAGGCTAATAGCAAATTCATGCTAATACAACCTTAATATCAAAACCTGATTATATTTGGGGGTAGGGGGTGGGGTTTGGGGAGGTGGAGGGGGGAATTGTGTACCAATGAGGGAGTTTTGCTTTTCAAGGAGAGGAGCAAATGGGGGGGAGGGGGAGGGGTTTGTGAGGGGAGAAGGGTGCAACAATGAATGAATGGAATCCCAAAATCTCTGTAGATGTTCATTGAAAAAAAAAATAAACAACCTAAATTTAAAAAAAAACAAAAACCTGACCAGGACAATTAGAGGAAAATATAGGCTAATCTCATGAATATGAACACACAGTTCCTAAACAAAATAGTAGCTAATTTTATCCAATAATGCATAAGAAAAGATAATACACTAAGACAAATTTAGACTTATTCTAAGAATGTAAGATTAGCTCAATATTGTGAAGTCAAGCAATAAAGTTCAACACATTAGTAGGGTTAATCATAAGGTTGCAAAATTTGATGGGCGGAGGGAGAGGTGAGTAAAGGAAATGGGAAATATACAGTGTGAAAAACAGTGTATACAAACTTTGTAAGTTAACCAATTGTTGTTGTTGTTGTTATGTGCCATCAACTCATAGCGACCCTATATACAATAGCCCTAAACGCTATTCTACCCTGTGCCAACCTTGGCATCTCAAACACACTCATTCCCCCGCTCCACTCACAGAATCGATCCATCTCATCAAAGGTCTTCCTCTCCCGCACCGTCCCTCCACTCTCCCTAACACGATGTCCCTCTCCAAGGACCAGTTCCTCCTTGCAACATGCCCAAAGTATGTCAAATGAAGCTTCAGAATCCTTGACTCCAGGGAACATTCTGGCTTCACCCTGTCCAGGACAAACCTGTTTGTTCTCCAGGCAGTCCATGGTATATGAAACACTCTTCTCCAGCACCACAACCCAAAAGCATCAATTCTCTTTCTATCATCCCTACTCACTGTCCAACTCTCCAATGCGTAGCACATAATTGCAAAGACTATAGCCTGGATCAGGCACACCTTAATCTCCAGCCTGACGTTGTTACACTTCAGTACTCTTGAGAGGTCCCTCACAGCTTACTTTTCCAATGCAATTCATCTCCTGATTTCCTGGCTGCTATTACCAAGAGTGTTGACTGTGGAGCCAGGTAAACTAAAACTGTTAACTATCTCAATCTCTTCACCATCCATCCTGATGTTGCCAATTGGTCCAGTGGTGAGAACCTTTGTTTTCTTGATATTGAGCTTCAATCCATATTGAAGACTGCAGTCCTTGACCTTCTGCAGCAAGCACTTCAGTCAGTTTCAGCGAGCAGGGTTGTGTCATCTGCATAACGCAGGTTGTTGATGATTCTTTCACCAATCCTGATGCCACATTCCTCCTCGTACAGCCTAGAGTCTCAGATGATCTGTTGTGCATACAGATTGAAAAGGTATGGAGACAAAATACATCCCTGACGGACCCCTTTCTTAATTTTGAACCACCCAGTGTCCCCTTTCTCTGTTCTGATGACTGTCTCTTGGTCCAAGTATGGGTTTCACATTAGCACAATCAAATGTTCTGGGATTCCCATTCTTCTCAGAGTCAGCCACAGCTTGTGTTGTGATCCACACAGTCAAAAGCCTTTGCATAGTCAGTGAAGCACAGATAGACATCCTTCTGGTATTCTCTGCTTTCTGCCAAGATCTATTTTACATTAGCTATATTATCCCTAGTACCACAACCTCTTCTAAATCCAGCCTGCACATCTGGCAGTTCTCTGTTGACATATTGTTCCAAACGTTTTTGGATAATTTTCAGCAGAATCTTGCTTGCATGTGATATCAATGATACTGTTCGATAATTTCCACACTCTGTTGGGTCACCTTTCTTTGGAATGGGAACAAATATCGATCTTTTCCAGTCAGTTGGCCAGCTGGCTGTTCTCCAGATTTCTTGGCACAACTTAGTGAGCACATCCAGGGCAGCGTCTGTTTGTTGAAATAAATCAATTGGTATGCTGTCAACTCCTGGAGACTTGCTTTTTGCCAATTCCTTCATAGCAACTTGAACTTCTTCCGTCATCACAATGAAGGTCCTGTTGGTCCTAATGATAATCTAAGTATGCTCTATTGTACATATAAAGCTATAGAAATTAAAATAGTAAGGCAGTTGGGGGCGGGGGAATGGAGTCAGAATACCAGCAACAGACCTAGCATACACAAGAAACTACAAAAATAAATTTAAAGTTCTGTAATAATTACCTATATTGGGGGTCGGGGGGTGTTGAGAAAGTAACCGGATCTTACCATTTCATTCAAATTGAGGAATTTAACAGGAAGAAGCTGCACCTAATACCAAAGGCACACAGTTCAAATCCACCAGCTGCTCTATGAAAGAAGGATGGGTAATCTCCTGCTGGGATTTTACTGCCTCTGAAAATCCACAGGAGGGTCTTCTATGAGTCCATTCTGACTCAACAGCACACAACCACCACCACCACCACCACCACCACCAACAGGTTAAGGAACTTGAATATGAAAGACAAACATTAAATCTTACAATAGAAAATACACGAAGTCCGCAAGTAGAGAAATAGTGTACTTGGCAGGTAATTGAAAGGTTGATAGTTCAAATCCACCCAGAGATGCTTTAGAAGACTATACATGGGCTTGCCTTGAGTTAGACTCAAGGGTAATCAGTTAATAGAAAATACAGTCTCTTAACATAAGGAAGACTTTCTCAAAACCCTTGCTATAAGACATAAAATGTGCTAAACATATACTGGAAAATTCAACTATTAAAACTTTTGATAGTGAAATGATATATGAAGCGAATTAAGGTGGGGAAGAAATGTCATACACTGGGAGATTTTTAGAATGCGAATCCCAGTTGTGTCTCTTATGTAGCCCAGACTTTGTAGCTGAGGACAATAATTTTCTTATTTCCCATGATCCTATGTGTCAGGAACTTGGCACTACTGCTTCCTGAAGTGTCAGCTTGGGTCACGCATGCATGCATCTGGGAGTTGTTTAGGGCTAGGAGATCCAAGTCAGCTTCCCTCATGTGCCTGGACCATCAGTTTAGAAGTGGGAGGGCTTATCTGGGCTTCCCTTTCTTCAGAAGGGTGACTGGAACTTTTCACATGGTTGCTGGGTGAACTGAAAGGTGCAAGGCTTCTGAAGGTTTGTTCCCCAACCTCACCACATATCACTCCACCAAGCTCCATTGGTCAAAGCAAGGCAAAAGACCAGTCCAAATCCAAGAAGAGGATAAATAGACCCCACATTTCTTTTGCTCTTGTCTGAAGTTATTCAGGAAAGTGTGTTCTATCTCCACACATCAGCTTCCCAAACCTTTTAAAATAAACTTTTAAATTTATGATAGCTACAAATATAACATTGAAAGTTTCCATATACCCTACAGTTGGTTTCCTCTACTGTTAACACCTTATGACATATTGATATATTGTGTTTAATGAAAGTCCACATTTTATCGGCATTATTTGATTTTTACTTATTGTACTCTTCATGTTCTGAGATTCAGTCCAAGACACCATATTACGTTTCATCTCTATGTTTCCTTAGATTCTTCTGAGCTATGACAGTTTTCCTAATTTCCTGATTTTTCAGATCTTGACCATTTGAGGAGCCTTAGATCCTCAGGGGCTATCAGAGACATTGGAGGAATTACTGGCTTCCTTCTTTGCAGACATTCTACCACCCCGATAAAGTTTTAATATCCATAATATGTAAATAATTCTAAAGAATCATCAAGATAAAGATATTTTAATAAGAAAAAATATGCAAGACCATAAAAATTTACAGAAGAGAAAATTCTAATGACTCTTATGAAAAGATGTATACTCTTTCTTAATCAAGAAAAAAAATGTAAAATCTATCTGATGTTATAATTTTTAAAATTAGCCAAGACTAGGTGTTGATGGTAACTGTTATGTCGAACTAGTGGGAGTATAAAAATAATGCATAACTTTAGAAAACAATTTTGCACTACCTAGGGTTCTATATTGAATCATTTAGCCCTCAGTTCCTGTACTGTATTTTATTTGAAAATATGGCCTTTTAAGATGTTATTAATGAACAAGAAGTTATCCTGGGATAAAGTGGACAGTGATCCAAGGTGAGCAACATCCATATAAAACAGGTAGAGAAGAAACAGATGCAGAAGGAAAACGACCAAAACAAACAAGCAAACAAAAAAAAAATTGCATCATTGCAGCTGAGTTAATTCTTACTCATAGTTCCAAGTTGTGTCAAGAAACCTGGAGGACAATCAGTTGGCCAACTGACTGGAAGAGATTTATATTTGTTCCCATTCCAAAGAAAGCTGATCCAACAGAGTGCAGAAATTATTGAATAATATCATTAATAACACATGCAAGCAAGATTCTGCTGAAGATTATCCAAATGAACAGCACATCAACAGAGAACTGCCAGAAGTACAGGCTGGGTTTAGAAGGGATCGTCGTACTAGGGACATTGCAGCTAATATTAGATAGCTCTCAGCTGAAAGCAGGGAGTACCAGAGGAATGTCTATCTGTGTTTCATTGATTATGCAAAGGTGTTTGACTATGTGGATCAGAACAAACTGTGGCTGACTCTGAAAAGAATGGGAATCTCAGAACACTTGATTGTGCTTATGCGAAACCTATACTTGAACCTGGAAGCAGTAACCAGAACAGAGCAAGGATGCACTGCATGGTTCAAACTTGGGAAGGGTGTACTCCAGGGATGTGTCTTATCTCCGTACCTTTTCTTTTCTTTTCAAATTATTCATTTCAGTGAAAATTTACAGAGACTTTGGGTTTCCATCCATTCATTGTTGCACTTCTCCAAACCTTTTCAACCTATATGCAGAACAAATTATTCAGAATGCTGAGCTGTATGAGCAAAGTGTGACATCAGGATTGGAGGAAGATTCACCAACAATCTGTGTTATGCAGATGACACAACCCTGCTTGCTGAAACTGAGGAGAACCTGAAGCGCTTGCTGCAGAAGGTCAAGGACTACAGCCTTCAATATGGATTGAGTTTCACTATCAAGAAGACAAAGATTCTCACCACTCAGCCAAGTGGCAGCATCAGGATGGATGGTGAAGAGATTCAGATTGTTCACAACTTTAGTTTGCTTGGCTCCACAGTCAACATTTTTGGCACCAGCAGCCAGGAAACTAAAAGACATATTGTGATACAGAAAAGCTGGCGGCAGCGGCACCAACCCAGGAAGCTGCTTGAGCAACAGGCCACATAGAGGCAGGCCACCATGGGCTTCTACAGACCTCTGTTTATTGATAATTGAACAGTTAAACAGTTGATTGCTTGTCTTCGATGTGGATCGAGGCTCAACATCAGGACATCAAGGATCCCCATGGAGGAATGGGTGAGTCCCGTGGCTCCCAGTCCCCCACTGCCAAGACCGTGAGACCATGCCACCTCAGTGGCTCCATGGGGCTCCCACGGTCAGACACACACACACACACACACACACACACACACACACACACACACACACACCTGGCTGGTGCAGTGGAGCCTCCACACTACTGCAATATGAACCTATTCTGGGGAGAATTCTTGGAACCAAGATGGTGGCTGCTTCCTCCTTCTTTCTGCCTGATGCTGAGCCCGCGCTGCTGTGACCTCATTGGGGCTGCTGGGGACCACGGGTCCCTTAGCCTAGACTAGGTGGTGAGCGCTGGGCCCCATGAATGCTGTGGTGGAGCCCCCACACAGCCTGTGGCCCTGGACCTCCAGCACGGGAGCGGGGATGGGGGTGTGGTGTCTGCAGCGGCAGCAGGAACACCATGGCGACAGGTGAATGTCTCCATGAGGGATAGCATCTCTCTGTCAGTTGAGACAGAGCCTGGACAGGCCTGAGAAGAGGATCACCAATACCATGGTAGACAGGAGTTGCTATGAGCTGTCTACAACTCAAGGACACTGAACAGTGGCAGCCATGTCCCAGATGGCAGATATCCTCAATGCACCACATATTTTGATCTGTTGACTGCCTCTGCCAAGAACTGTTTGGACCTGGGGAGGGTCTGTTCACCACTCTCAGGTCCCCTTCTCCATTTGTAAAGCGGGAGGCCCAGCCACCTTGCCCTGGGTGGGAGCCACCTGGCCCTTGGGGGGGGGAGACACCTGGACCTCTGGGGAGCCATCTGGCCCTCGAGGTGAGCTGATCAGTCCCTAGGATAAGCCATTCAGCACTCAGGGTGAGCCGTTTGGCCCTTGAGGTGAGCCATTTGGTCTTTGGGGTGAGCTCCTCAGCCCCCGGGTTGTGCCATTCAACCCCTGGATAGAAAAAACTGCCTAGGGTATATAGAAAATTTTATCTAGGTTACTTTCCTCTACCTTCTCCCCCAGTAACACCTCCAAAGCCCTTCTACTTGTAACTCACAAGTTTGTTCTCTCTAGGTTTGCTCCCTTTCTTATAGGTAACCTTAACACTGAGTTTTACTCCAGACTTGACCCTGAACCCAGTTCCAGAGACAAAAGAAGATACAACTGCCAGCTAAGGAAGCAAAGGAGGATGGAACCTCAGGATTCAGTCAGCCATCCCCACTGGACCCAACTGGGAAAACACTTTGCAGTAGAGAGGGGAGTAAATATCAGGAAAATATCTTCTAACAGAACAAGAAGGCAAGCAGCTTTAACCCAGGACCACCAGTAAGGTGATAAAGTGTACTCCCTTTCCCCCTTCACATCAATGCCCCAGTTCAGTATGAAGAAGTCAGAGAGTCTGCACCCTATTCCCAAATGAGAAACCCACAAGTGAATAAGACAGTTTGTTTAATCACCATTGGACTATGCTTACCATTGCCCTGTAACGTCTGGTCCCCACTGGATCTTTTTCATTTCCTTCACCTACTCCCCCCACCCACCAAATTGTGCAGCCCCGCAACTGCATCCCTGCAATTTTATCCCTGCCTATCCTCACCCTTCTGCTCCCAAACCTCACTTCCTTGTATCCCTATACATGTTTTTCACAATAATTTTTTAAATGACACATTGCAATGAGAAAATCTGCTGTTAGGGACCTCTCCAAAGTACTGAAGAGCAATGGTGTCACTCTGGAGACTAAGGTGCACCTGATACAAGCTATGGTCTTTGCAATCACTTGCTATGCATTAGAGAACTGGACAATAACTAGGAAGGATAGAAGGAGAATTGATGCCTTTGAGTTTTGGTGTTGGAGAAGAGTATTGAATATACGATGGACGACTAAGAAAACGAACAGGTTCATCCTAGAGAGGTTAAGCCAGGCTGCTCCTTAGAAGCAAGGATTCTGAAGCTTCATTTGACATATTTTGGACATATTGCAAGGAGGGGCCATTCCTTGGGGAAGGAGGTTATGCTTTGGAGGGTGGAGGGACAGTGCAGGAGAGGAAGATCCTCTATGAGATGGATTGATTCAGTGACTGGGGTAATTGAGGTAGATGTGTCAGAGACAGTGAGATTGGCACAAGATAGAGCAGGATTTAGGGCTGTTATACATAGGGTCGCTATGAGTTGCAGGTGACTCGATCAAAAACAACAACAACAAAAACATAGTTTCTATAAGAGACAGAGTAGAACCATGGACTGCTGTATCAGTCTCCTGCTGAGCAACTGGTAAACCTAACTTGCCAGCCTTTCTGTTCACAGGCAAGTACTTGAGTACTGTGCTGTGCTACCAGGACAAAACAAAGGCAGAGGCCCAGGATTTCTAGCGGCCACGAGAAGTAAAGACAGCAGCTTGGGACATATTTCTCCTCAAAGTTCTCGGGACAGTGTGGCTGACGACCAGGTTTCAGACTCCCTGTCTCCAGAACGGCGAGATAATAGACATATTGCTGTAGGCCTCTCAGTTGATGGCACATCTTAGAGCAATCCTGGGAAACAAACGCAACCTACTAATGAAACAGCACAAGCAGCCTCACTGTCAGCTAAATGCCTGTATGTGCGCTTAAGCCAGCACAGTAACATTTTTCAAAGGGTTTCCAAGGGACAAAATACTACAAATAACCCATATGTCCCTCCAGAAAAGAACAGAGAAGCTATGATAACCATAATATCCAATAGAGAAAGTGAACGACCTACAACTAGACATCTACTAACGTGAGTGAATTTCAAAATGATAAGTGGGACTAAGAGTCATAAAAGACTATTTCCTTGTGATTGAATTTTAAGAGTATAAAAACAAAGCAAAGTGAATTAATATATTGTGTAGATCTCCAAACACACATGTTAAATCTACACAGCGAGAGAGTGAGAGCTACATATGAGGGCAAAGATTAGCCCAAATTACAGAATAAGGGGCTACTGGAGGGGGTAGGAGGAACCCTGATATCTCGGTGGATTAAGCATTGCACTGAGAACCTAAATGTCAACAGTTTGAATGCACCAACCATTTCCAGGGAGCCTTCTCAATCAAGAGAAGAGTGAAGCAGTTTTTTCTCATAAAGATTTCTAAGCCTGGAAGCTCTAAGGGGAAGAAGTCATATTCTTCCTGCAGGTTGAACTCCAGGGCAGTGGGGGGTTTGTGGATGAGCCAAATCGAGCCTGTTATGAGGTAGACAAGCAAACAAGAGACTTCAGCGACACTGGGAAAGTTCTTTTGTAAGTTCATGTGTACAGGGGTGCTCTAATATGATTCTTTAAACTGCATGTGTTGCTTACACATTTTATAGATGCATATATATGTTTTTAAGTGGCAAAGTGGCCTTTCAATAAATAGCTGCAGGCTAGCACTATTATACAACAAAAATATTTCAAAATATTACTGAGGTGATTGGCATGTGGACCAAATTCTCCGTCTTGCAACAGTCTGAAGTGTTTACAGATTAACTGTCTGGCTTTAAAAATAATCTGGGGACGGGGGTGATGATGAAACAGTATTGACTGTGATTTGGTAATTGTTAAAGATGGGGGATGGGTACCTGGGGTTTCTGCCGTCTGCCTGCTATTGTATATGTTGGAGAGGAAGGAGAGGTGGAGGAAGAAGAGAAGGAGAAGTAAGCGGATGGGGAATGGAGCAGAAGATAACTCACCACGTAAAGACAGACACAGAAAGGCGTTTACTATTAAGTAAATCATTCTTTGCTCTAGATTTAAAGGAGGAGGACTTACCAGCTTTTCATTGGAGGGGAGGACTCTCACTGGCTAGGACACATCAAACATACGAGTGTGGAAACACAGTAGCCGCCCTGCCAAGCTGGCAGGTAAGGCAGGGAAGGAATGAGGTCCTGCAGGCCTCTGTGGGCCAGCTGCCCTTCTCCTGCCATTTCTCAGGACTTTCTGGATTTTGTCATGGATCTGAGTCCTCAGCCTGGACACTGTGACCCCCTGCTCAGGTGGTCCACACCACCACTGACCGCCATTCTACAGCCGTGACTTTCCTGTCCCAGAGTGCCATGGTTCTCCCATCACCAAAGGGCCTGTAATGAATGAGACTTCTACAAAGACCAGGTTCCCTCAACTCTGACCACCATTCCACACTCTGTTATGGCACATGCCTAATACATTACCAAGTAGACCACTGTCTCTCAGATGACTAGCTGTTCACCTTTGTGATATTACTCCATCACATATGAATAAGGGATGTCTCTGAGTTGTGGTGTTGGAGATGAATATCCCATGAGCTGCCAAAATAACAAACAGATATGTCTTGGAGAAAGCACAGCCAGAGTGAACTTTAGAGGCAATTATGGTGAAGCTTTGTCTCACATACTTTGGGGATATTGCTAGGAGAGGCTATTCCTTGGAAAGGAACATTATGCTTGGAAAGGTGGAAGGTCATTGAAAGAAAGGAAGACCCTCAATGAGTTAGATTGACTCAGTGACTGCTACAATGGGCTCAAATATATCATAGATGGTGAAGATGACACAGGATAGGACAGGGTTCAAGTCTGTTGTTCATAAGGTCGATGAGTTGTACTTAACTCGACAGCACCTGACAGCAACAACAACAACAATAATTCCTTCACACATGTTGTTCCCTTTACAAAGAGTCTGCTGTTTTCCATTCCTATAAAGTGAGGAAAAATGGAGTTGCTTTCATAGTTAAAAAAGTCATTGCTAGATCTGTCTTGAAATACAATATTCTCAGTGACAGGATAATATCTATACGCATACAAGGAAGTCCAGTGAATACCACTATCATTCAAATATATGCACCAACAACCAAAGCCAAGGAAGAGGAGATAGAAGATTTTTACCAACTTTTACAATCGGAGCATTGATCGAACATGCAACCAAAATGCATTGGTAATAATGGGTGACTGGAATGCAAAAGTTGGGAACAAAGAGGAAGATTTAGTAGTTGGAAAACATGGACTCGGTGACAGAAATGGAGCTGGAGAGAGAATGATTGAATTTTGCACAATCAATGACTTATTCATAGCAAATACATTTTTAAGAGGCATAAACGCAGGTTATATACCT
>NW_006400066.1:1837091-1839387 GCF_000299155.1 Elephantulus edwardii | reverse complement strand
CTATGAGGTGGATTGATTCAGTGACTGGGATAATTGGGATGGGAGTGTCAGAGACAGTGCGATTGGCACAGGACAGAGCGGAGTTTAGGGCTGTTGTTCATAGGGTCGCTATTAGTCGCAGGCGACTCGACAGCACCTAACAACAACAACAACAACAACATCCTCCTACTCATTCCATGATCACCCTGCCAGGATGGACTCAGGCAAGATCTCCTAAAGAGCCCACAGGCTAAATGAAGCCTCACCTCCTCTCCTGTAGCTGCATCCTTAGCTCTGTTTGCAATATGCCTGGCACTTTCCACCCTGCTGACACATCCCTCTAAACATCTCTCTAAGAATCTCAAGATGACTTCAGTTCTCCCTTTGATGACTCATCAGAGGCAAGAATGAAGGAAAGAAGCTATTCTTCTCCAGAGTCCCTGTGGGATGCAAACAGCTCATGTGCTCAACTGTTTAAGTCCCTCCAGAAGCACTTTGGAAAATGGACCTGGAAATGTACTTCAAAAAATTAGCCACTAAAAACCTTATAGAGAAGGGGCTATACTGACGTTCTGAGAACTGAAGATGTTGTCAGTAATGACGTTGTCGTAGTGTGCCATTGAGTTGGAATCGACCCATGGCTGACCCTCCAGTGGGTTTTCAGAGACACTTAATCACACTGAAGGAGATTGCCCATCTTTCTCTCACAGAGCAGCTGGTGGCCTCGAACTATGTGCTTTCAGGATTTCAGTGAAGCTTCTTGCCACTAGGCTACCAGAGCTCCCTAATGGCAATATACAATGGTAATTATTGTTATGAAACCAAAAGTGTATGACTACCTAAATGAAAACCAATTTTAGAAACAAAACCCTATGAGCAGAGTTCTGCTCAGACATACATGAGGCTGTCACTTAATGACGACTGGTTTGGGGTTGTGTGGAAGAACTCTTTTTCCCCCCATTTTCTGACTATGTAACATTCTCTAAAAGCACACTTTTGTTTTTTTTAAAAAAGTTGTACAAGCTATCAGAGGGATGTCATTATCTTCACAAGGGATATTTTAGTTTACTTCTAGTTTTGCTACTTTTATTGTCTTCAATTAGATATTGTTGTGATTTAAATGGAGTTAGGCTGGAAAAGTAATGCTAAAATAAGGGCTATGGGTGATGTCTTCCTCATTTTTATATTTATCCCTACTTCATATTAAACAATCTCTCCCCCCAATACTCACCATCTGCCAAGTCAGAGCAATGGCCAAGTGAGTGAGGTATACAGGGAGAAGAGATAGGAGAGAAATAAATACATATTTATATATAAAACTTTTTATCAATTTTTTCAAAGTTTACATTGGTCGCGTACAAAGTTGTATACATTGTGTTTCACACTGTCCTTCATTCACCTTGTGTTTTGTACGGTTGTTCTCATTCATTATGTTTTATAAAATCAATCACCATTAAACCATGTCCATCATTACCCTGTCTTTCCAGATTCCTTCCAGATCTTTCTCATTTCCTTTACTCCACCTCCCTCAACCCTCAAAATTGTGTGACCTTCTGATTTCCCCTGTACCCATCCTTCCCCTCTGTTCCCACTCCTTCCCTCCTTGGATCCCCATGCGTGTTTTACTACTTACCCTTCTGCTTTTACAATAATGATCCTATGCAGTATTTCTCCTTATACTAAATACTCAGCATAATGCTCTCCAGTCTCTCCCAAGTTAGGTAGTAATTTACAAAATCATTGCGCCTGCACAATGCATAGTATTCCATAATGTGATTGTACCATAATTTATCAGTCCATCCAATTGTGGTTGGACATTTGGGCTGGTGAAGTATTGATTTTTAGAAAATTACATTAATAATGCTATTCTTACAAGAGAGACTTGGCATGTGAAATCTTAGAGCATAAAAAAATGTAAACTAAGTTACACGATAGTTGTTTTCAGTGCAGTCAAATTGGTTCTAAATCACAGAGAGTCTGTCTGCAACAGAACGAAATCACTGCCCAGTTCTGTGCCATCCCTGCCACTATGCAGCTGACATTGACAATGAGTGACTGCCATTGTTGCAGCCACTGTTTTAACTCATCCCTCAGGAGGACTTTCTCTTTTTGGTTCACCCTCCTTTTTACCAATCATGATACCTTCTTCAGAACCTGGTAGTCCCTCCCAATACTAAAGTGGATAAGCAGAGTGTTGCAGTGCAAGCAGAGTGACGCGGTAAGTCTTATTTGCTGAGGACTTGGCAGTTTAATATCTGGGAACAGCCAGACGGGAGAACTCCGCTACCAGATGGGAGAACTCCACCGCCAGACGTGG
>NW_006400066.1:1817149-1825675 GCF_000299155.1 Elephantulus edwardii | reverse complement strand
AGGAGATTAATCAGAACTGGCTTTGACAAGCACTGTGGCAATTGGACAATTAAAACAGACATTGGGGGGGAAGAAGAACGAACTGGGGAGGAGGGTAGAGAAAACAGTGCAACAATGAAGGAATGAAAACCCAAAATCCCTGTAAATGTTCATTAAAACTAATAAAATGTAATAATAATAATAATAAAAATACTAAAGTGGATGAGATAAAATTTCTCCATTCTCCCTTCTAAGCAATATTCTAGCTGTGCTTCTTCGAGACCCATTTGTAGATTCTTCTGGCAGCCCATTGTATATCTAATATTCTTCAACACCATAATTCAAAGGCTTCAACTCCTGTTCAGTTTTCCCTTTTTCATTATTGAATGTCCCTTAGTCCTTGAGGTGACATAATTGCTTTTTGACACTTTCTAGAGGTCTTTTGCCCCAGATCTGCCCAATACAATGAGTCATTTGATTTCTTGACTGCTGCTTTCATGGCATTGACTATGGATCCAAGTAAAATGAAATCCTGGACAATGTCAATCTTTTCTGCATTTGTTATTGTGATGTTGCTTAACGGTCCAGTTGTGAGGATGTTTTCTTTGATTTTGAAGCATAACCCACACTGAAGACACTTGTCTCTGGTCATCACCAATGAGGGTTTTCCATTTTCTTCACTTTCATCAAGCAAGATTATATCATTCAATATTGCAAATTGTTAATGTGTCTTCCTCACACCTTGATGCTCTTTTCTTCTACATATAGACCAGATTTTCAGATTATTTGTTCAGCATACCAATTAAATAGATTTGTTGAAATAATAAAATCCCAATGCATACCTTTTCTGATTTTAAACTACACAGAGTCTTCTTTTTGAATGGCTGTTTTTGGTTTTGTATTTTTGGTCTATGTACAGGATCCGTATGAGCACAATTAAGTAATTTTTAACACTTATATTTGCAGTTGCTTTTGTTGTTATGTGACATATAATCAGAACCGACTCATAGCTGACCCTCCATTGAGCTTTCAGAGACTATAAATTGCACAGACTTCCCACCTTTCTCTCATAGAGCAGCTGGTGGATTTGTACCACGTGCCTTTGGGTTACCGCTAGGCCAACAGAACTTCCTCTATTTAGTATTATTCTATAATTTTCTATGATGTCTATAAGTTTTCCATAACCAATAAAACACAGGTAAACAAAGATCTTTCTGGGAGCTTTGGTGATCTAGTAGATAAGGAATTGTGCTGCCAACACAAAGGCAGACTATTCAAATCCATTAGCAGTTCCGACAGAGAAAGATGGACAAACTCCTGTTTGATTTCTATCTTCTGAAAACCCACCGGAGGGCCAACTATGAGTCAGTTCCAACTCAATGGTAAAGATTTTTGTTTGAGAAACATCCTTCTGGCATCTTCTGCTTTCTGTCAAGATGCATCTGATGTCAACAATGATAGACTTCTTTTAAAGGTCTTATTCTAAGTCCAGCTTAAATTTCTGGCAGTTCACTTTTAGAGTGCTCCAACCATTTAAAAATTCTGTTCTGCAAGATGCTTACTGGCCTGTGATATTAAGGATATAATTTGATAATCTCTGCATTCTATGAATCACCTTTCTTTTGAATAGATACTGATACGAATTTCTTCCAGTTGTTTGGCAGGTCGCTAGCTTCCAAATGTCTTAGTGTGGATGAGTGAGTACTTCCAGTGATGCGTCATTTGTTGAAGAGTTGGTATTCTGTCAATCCCTTGAGCCTTGCTTTTGGCAGTGCCTTCTGTACGGTGTAGCCTTCTTTCTTCCTTCCATTGTTTTTAATCCTGTGCTATCTCCTGAAATGGTTGAACATTGACCTTTTTTTTCTTTTTAGTAGAGTGACCCTGTATTCTTCCCATCTTCTTTTGGTGCTTCCTATGTTGTTCAATATTCTCCTCCCCCCACCCTCCAGGGAATCTATACTTATGTCAAGAAATTCATGCTAAAACAAAGCAGGATACAACTGAACTGCTTGAGAGCTCCCATGTTTATTAATCCTGGGAGAAGGACAAAACCAGCTGCAGCCAAATTTGGCAATTTCAACATCTGTCTTATCCACAGTGTCTGTTTTTATTTAGTAACGTTATATATTTTTGCTCAGCATCATGCTATTTTGCACATGGCATTTTTGTGCACGTGCAATGCTTTGGATCAGATCGCTGGTACACAGGGCAACTGCTTTAATTTATGAATGATCCCAATTGTCACTTCCCCCAAACAGCGATGGAATTTTTCAATATCCTTGGAATAAATCCCTCCTCTGGTGCAGTAAACATAATATGACAGTATGTCAGCTATGGATTTGTTTCAAGATTATTTACTTACAATTCAACAACATTGCTGGCTCACCAAGTGCTCCGTCAGCAAAAGCCACATTGTTTGAAGGAACTCAGAGCAACAGCCAGGGCTCCAGAATCTAAAGAATGTCGTTTTCCTAAATACCTCAGGATTACGAGATGGTATAGAACTAATAAATTTGCTCCTTAAAATAGTCCAGAAGGAATCCTTAACTATTCCTCCATGTTTGAAAGTTTATGTTACTGATAGGGAGAGAGAAAGTGGTTTTGTCTCTTGGGACCACATAACAAGGATCATGGGTAAGAAAGTTTCTCTCTTCTTTTGATGTTTATTTTTAAAATAGGTACGTCCCAGAAGTAGCTAGCCTTTAGGAAAAGAAGTAAATAATGAGGAGATGAGAGAGAGATATGGTGTGCATAAGACCTACTTTAGTGCAGACAGTCACAGGACACAGGATACTGGTTACTTTTTTCCCAGAACACTGTGTCTGATGATTTAATTCACTTGTGGTTTAGGCTGGACTTTGCACTGTGGGTGTGACTGTCAGGATAGCAGCAAACTGATCCAAAAAGAAGATTGTTCCTCATGGAGAAGTGGGAGAACTTGACCAAAGGGACCCAGCTTAAAAGTGACAGACTCAGAGTTTGGATTTAAGTATGGAGTACAGTATGATAGACAATGGCAAAGGATGACAGAAGAATTGATGCCTTCGAATTGTGGTGCTGGAGAAGAGTCTTGAAAATACCATGGACCACCAAGAAAACAAATAGGTCTGTCTTGGAGAGGGTGAAGCCAAGTTTCTCCTTAGAGGCTAAGATTTGTTTTGGTTTTGGGGTTTTTTGGTGGGGTGTTGGGGATTTTTTTTGCCACTTTCTATGGAGAACTCACAGTTCAGTTTTATTTTCAAAGCAAAGAGGTAACAACTTTGATCACTAGAACAAACTCAACTATAGGTTTTGAAATCTGTACTTAAACTTATGAAGCTTCGTCTCACACACTTTGGGCATGTGGCCAGGAGAGACCAGCACATGGGAAAGGACACCATGCTCGGAAAGGTGGAAGGACAGCCCAGGAAAGGAAGACCCCAGATAAGATGGACTGATAGAGTAACTGGGGCAAAGGGGGTTGGTGTGTCGGAATTAATGAGTCTGGCTCAGGACAGGGCAGGTTTCAGAGCTGTTGTACATAGGGTCACTATGGGTTGCAGGTGACTCGACAACATATAACAACAATCTAAACGTTGGTAGTTTGAACCTACCACTCCTTAGGAGAAAGATGTCTAGTCTCTTCCCACAAAGATTTATAAGTTCAGATAACCAATGCAGGATTGCTGTGAGTCAGAATCAACTCACTTCAACACAAGTAGGTTTGAGTATGTTGGACTCAGGAGTCTGCAGCGTGGCATAAATTATGAAGTGATCAGCTACTAACCAAAAGGATGGCAGTTCGTGTCCACCTAAAGGCACATTGGAAGAAAAAAGGGGTAATCTACTAACAAAAGATCATAGCCACTGAAACCCAATGACACACACACCGTCTCCAGATTTGAAATGATTCAACAGTAACTGGTTTGGCTTTGATTTAAGTTAGGCTTAAATGCCTATGCTGTAAGCTTTGATGTTCTCTTGAACTTTGGATTTGGAATGTCTACTACAATAATGCCTTTACTGTAAAGGGACCATCATTAGCATTGAGATCAAAAGACAGACACTGTGAGTCACATGTTCTGTGAACATGAAAAGAGCTTAGACTATTCTATGTCAGTTGTTTCAGTCAGAAAATGGGAGTAACAAGTAGAAGCATGGGCTTTGGATGGTGATAAATGGGATAATGTGAGTGTCAGTGAAAACCATGAGGTTCTACATTCACAGCAGGGCACCAGGCACATTTTACATGGATTACCTCAATTAATCACCTATTGGGTCACTATGAGTCAAAATCAACTCTACCACAGTAGGGTTGGAGGTGGGGGTGGGCAATTGTTTGAACTAATTACTTTTCCACCTGCTTTTATAGGAATTTGAAGCTTGGCTTGCCTGACGTTCAAATGCAGTAGATGGGACTCTGGGGCAAGTAACCTCTCCATCTTTATTCCATGCCATGGAGTAGATTACGGCTCACATTGACCCCATGTGACAGCAGATAGTCTGCTGTCAGAGACCTCTCCAAAATACTGAAGAGCAACTGATCCAGGCCATAGTCTTTGCAATTACTTGCTATATGCATCAGGAAGCTGGACAATGACTAAGGGATGTTAGAAGGAGAATTGATACTTTTGAGCTGCAGTGTTGGAGAAGAGTATTGAATATACCATGGACTGCAAGGAGAATAAACAAATGCATCCTAGAGAAACTGAGACCAGGCTGTTCCTTGGAGGCAAGGGTTCTGAAGCTTCGTCTGACATACTTGGGACATGTTGCAAGGAAGTACCAGTCCTTTGAGAAAAACATCATGCTTGGAAGGGTAGAGGGACAATGCAAGAGAGGAAGATCTTCAATAAGATGGATTTGTTCAGTGACTGGGGTAATGGGGGTAGGTGTGGCAGAGACAATAAGATTGGCACAGGATAGAGCAGGGTTTAGGGATGTTGTACATATGGTCGCTATGAGTCACAAGCAACTTGACAGCACATAACAACAATAATCTTTACAGAAATAGATCTCTATGTCTTTCTCTCATGTTTCTGCTGGACAATAGCAGTCAATCTTTCAATCAGCAGACAAGCACTTAGCCAGATGGTATTTGCACCTAAATGTTTAGATACGGTAGCCTGGTCGTGTCATCAGTAGTGTGCCAAATTGCTAACCAAAAGGCTGCACACCTGCAACAGTTAAAATCCACCAGTAGCTCACAGGAGAAAGCCAGGCAGTCTCTTCCCAGTTTCAGAAATCCAGTGGAAGGTTGCAAGAAGTCAGAACCAAGTCAATAGCAATAAGTGAATAATGTATCTACAATGCACCTGCAAAACTTAGAAACTTCATTTCAGACAGAAGAACACACACCCTCTAGTTGGAAAAGCTCTGCATTCTCCTCACTGTGGCCTCCATGGATGATAAAATGACTCCAGCAGAGGTGGAATGGCTAGAGTGAGAGGGGTGATATCTGTCTGCTATTTACTTCTGACTAAGATGAGGAATGCAATTTCCAAACACATTCTTTATCACATGCCATTTACTTAGACGGTAATCCTGCCATGTAAAATTCTGGAGTGCCCCATGCTAAATTTAAATCTATTTATATTTGTGTTGGTGGGAAAAAAAATACTGAGTATTTCACAGAGCTGCCAAAAGAATGAAGCAACCTAATCTGTCTTGGAAAAAAGTACAGCCAGATTGCTCCTTAAAAGCAAGGCTAGCAAAGACTTTGTTTCCTGAACACAGTATCAGGAGAGTCCAGCCCTTGGAGAAAAAAATACATTATGCTTAGTTAAGTAGAGGGTCAGTAAAAAAGGGGGGAAACCTTCACTAGGTGGACTGACACAGTGGCTACCATGAAAGTCTCAAATATAGGAATGATTGTGAGGACGGTGAAGGACAAGGTTGTGTTTCTTTCTGCTGCACACAGTATTACTGTCCGCTAGAACACACTCAATGGCACCTAACAGCAACAACATTCCATAGCTTCTCCAGGAGTTCTGATGTGTAGTCTGTAAGGAGTTCTACCACTAATCCAGAAAACACACCTTCAAACCCACCAGTGGCTCTGCAGGGTGAAAAGGTGCTCCACCTCCTCTCATGCAATTTACAGCCTCAGAAACCCCAAGGACGGTCACCTATCTATGAGTTGGTTCTGACACCATGGGAACGAGTTTGAGTTTTATGTCTGACAATGCCTCTTTATCTTAGATCGTATATTAATGTAAATAAATAGCTTATGTTCTGAATTTTAACTGTGCTGGAAAATTACGTTGATGACTGTCTTCAAGTAAAAAGGGAGATTAACACCATGTCATGTTCTTAGAATTTGCTAACTATTCATGACTGATCACAAAGACAGGGCAGATATGTGGTGAGTTACACATTCCTCCCTTTTCAACTCAATTTTGACAGTCGAGTTTGATGTATGAGTTTTTATTTGGGAACTAGTATCATTCCCCTACGCTTGCCTCATATTTCCATCCATTATCTTTAAAATATTACTTTCCAAAGGGCCTGTATGAAGCTTAATCACAGAAAATGTGGAGATTTTTAATATTAACTAGACAGGAACCGCACTAATCAAAGAGGACCAGAAATCACCCCATCAGGCAAACAGCTTCGCATGAGGTGTAATTGGAAACAATGTCACCAGCAAATGACCCAGTTCCCACTCGAAGTTTTGTCCTATGCACAGCGTTCAAGGCAAAAGTAACCTCAGTCCATGCCAAATGGAAGGGGAGGGGGGGAAAGGCACAAAAAAAACTACATGAGAATATGAATTTCAGATAAGAATGATCCAAAAACCAAAGGAATTTGGAAACGACTGTCGATGAAGAACATGAGGAAAATTGGGGAAGCCAGCAATTACCAAAAGCTAAATGAAAAACCCCAGAGGGAAGCTTGTCAACTCAGCGCCATCTCCCTCCTGCCTTAATTGCACCTCCTTTCCTATTTAGAGGCTTAGCAGGAGGGAAGTGTAATATGATTACTTGTTGATAAAGGAATTTCTGGCTGCTGCTTTAGAGGACACTAAAATGACCTGTTGGTTTCCTTTGATGTTTTGTTTGCTGGTACAACTACTAAAACCTTAAAAGATAGTAGAACTGTAATTTTGCTCAAAAGCTTATTTTAAAGTGTATATTTATTTCAGCCAGGGAGCTACTTTTTATTCAAAATATACTTCCCAGAGTTTTGAGTGGGATTTTGTTTTTAAATGCAAGTCTTTTCTTCAGAAGAGGTCTAAATTTCCTCTCCCATCCACTATTCATTTCCTCAGGTTGCCTCAACTCCTATGAGTCATGGACCAATCTCCTGGAAGTGTGACTTTTTGGGGGTATGTTGAAGAACATTGCAGTCCTAAGCTTGTCTTGAACCTCAGGACATCCTGCTTGGGACTTTAGGGTAGGTCCCTGAGACCCTAACTCCATCTGCATCAGGGGTCGGGCAGTGGGCTGCTCTAGGAACAAAGAGGTTCTGATGTGAAAGGGTGCAGGGGCATGGCAGGCACAGTGGGCTCCTGCTCTTTCCGGGTTGGTTCAGGAGCAAAAGTCAGACCATTTATTCATCTGTAGTAGTTGTCTTTCTCTAGTGACTGTCCTGTAGCATAGTCCATCTCTTTAGTAAAGATATGTGTGCTGTACTTGTTACATGCTGTTGAGCTCACTACAGTGCATAGAGACCCTATGAACAATAGATCTGAACCTTGCCCAATCCTTTGCCATCTTCAACATCTCTGAGACATTGAGGTTGTTGCCATTGTTGTCATTCCATCATGTTGAGGGTCTTCCTCTCTTCTGCTGACTCTCAACCTTTCCAAGTAAGATGGTCCTTCTCCAAGGATTGGTCCCTCCTGGCAATATGCCAAAGTGTGTGAGACAGAGTTTCACCATCATAGGAATGGTGGAGGATGAAGTAGCATTTGTTGGAGGCCAGTTAGCAGCAGCTAACACCACTGAAGGAACAAGGCAGGATTGGACTTCAGAGAGAAACACGGTTTTCCCTGTCTGTCCTTTTCCTCACTTTTGTCCTGCAACAGTTCTCTGAAAAGTGCTGTTACCACGTGAGCCCCCACCCAAGAGGTGGCTTCAGCATGAGCTGAACCACAGGGCTGCCTCCAGACTAAATTCCACCTGAAGATTTCTTGTCTTGGGCCTACACAGTTACTTCCTTTTGGGGTTCTGTTGTGGGTTTTTTGTTGTGTTGTTGTTGTTTTTTTTTAATTTCCATTTGAAAAGTCACTCCTCTTAAAGTTACTTCATATCGCTAAATATGCATTTATATGCAGCCCACTTGGATAATCTATATTGCCAAAAACTTGTTGGCTTTTGATTTTTTCAGCTTCTGTTAAGTGGAGATTTCCCTTTGGTGACAGCATCTGAGCCAGATTCATACAGTTTAGATGCTGAATCTTCAAGGCTCTAGGATAAAGATGGTAATAGTATATAAGAGACTAGAAAATTCCAACTAACCCCCTGTAACGATTGCAAAGACCATGGCCTGTATCAGGCGCACCTTAGTCTCCAGAGAGACACTGTTGCTCCTGAGTACCTTTGAGAGGTCCCTAACAGCAGACTT
>NW_006400066.1:1797442-1814264 GCF_000299155.1 Elephantulus edwardii | reverse complement strand
GCAGGATAGAGCAGGGTTTAGGGCTGTTGTGCTATGGTCGCTATGAGTCGGAAACAACTCGACGGCACATAACAACAACAACAAACAACCCCCTGTAGACCTCTTGTTTCTGTGTGTTCTGTGGGATCCCTTCTATAGACTACTTACATGGTGAGCCTGCTGTTCTTATGTCCCACTTTCAGTTTATGTTAACATAGATTGTGTTTCTTTTTTCCACCTGGTTCCATCAAAACAGTGTTTAAGCTGGGGATTTGGGCTCTGAGAAAAGAAAAAGCAGGTAGTCATTCTTTTTTAAAATTTTTTTTGTGCATTTAATTTCACTCCTTCCCTCCAATTAAAATTTCATATTAAACTTTTTTCTTCTCTTCATAATTGTCTTTCTCCTCTCTTCTTAAATTCTTTCATTAAATTGAAGTGGAAATGGAAGGGTGTTAGTTTGGGTGGAAAAGAAATCTTTTTGTTAAGTGCAATGAGGGGTAAAGCTCCACATCAGATCTCATTTATTGTGATGTATTAGATGTCATTCATTCAGTTTTACCATGTAGTTGTTGCTGTGTGCCATTCAGTTGCAGCTGACCCATACTGAATTTTCAGAGGCAGTTAATTGCATGGGAGGTGATTGCCCATCCTCTCACAGAGCAGCTGGTGGATTCAAATTCTGTGCTTTGGGATTGCAGTGCTGATGAATAGTATGTTTTACTTCCTCGCTGGCCTCTTGTTAGTCTATCTCATTGAGAATTTATCTTGCTTTTTCACTTTGTCTAAAATTGTGTCCTTCTCTAGCTATTGGTCTTTCCTGATGATACGTCCAAAGTAAGGGAGCCAGTGTCTTGTCATCTTCTCTTCTAAGGAGCAACTGATGTACTGCTTCCAGGACTGGGTTTTTTTTTTCTTCTTCTGATATTGTTATTATTGTTCGAAGCAGGACTCCTAGTGATCCTGTGAACAACAGATCTGAACCCTGACCTATACTGTGCCGTTCTCACAATCTCTGACACACTCGAGCCCATTGCTTCGGTCAGTATCAGTCCACATGGTTAAGGGTCTTCCTCTCCTCCACTGTCCTTCCACCTTTCCAAGCATGATGTCTCTCCAAGGAACAGCTTCTCCTAGAAACATGATGATTTCTTGTTGTTGTTAGGTGCTGTTGAGTCAAGTACAACTCATAATGACCCTATGAACAGCTGTTCTGAAACTTGTCCTATCCTGTGCCGTCTTCTCCATCTCTGAGACACTAGAGCTCATTGCTGAAATCACAGTATCTATCTATCTCATTGGGGGTTTTCCTCTCCTTCACTGACCCTCAATGGCATCCCTTTCCAAAGAATTACTTCGCCTTGCTTTATGTCCAAAGTAGGAAAGATGAAGCTTCATCATTCTTGCCTTCAAGGAGCACTGTGGCTGCACCCTTTCCAGGACATACCTGCTTGTTCTTTTGGAAGTCCATGAGATTTCAGTACTTTTCTTCAGCACCACAACTCAAAGGCATCAATTCTTCTGTCACCCTAATTCATTATCCGGCTCTCTGAGGCATACAGGTGACTGAGAAGACTATGGACTGAATTGGACACACCTTAGTCTTTAAACTGACATCATTGTTTTTCAGTGTTTTGGAGAAGTCCCTGACTGCAGACTTGTCCAATGCAATACTCCTCCTGATTTCCTGACTTCTGGTGCCAAGGGTGTCAGTCAACATTATGATAAACTGAGAAAAGACTAAAGCTGTCAGTGTTTTCATCTTGCTTGGATGAACATGATGATGTTACTGTTGTTATGTGCCGTTGAGTTGTTTGTAACTCATAGCAACACTATATACAACAGCCCTAAACCCTGCTCTGTACCTTGCCTATCTTATTGTCTCCAACATGCCTATCCCCATTACCCCAGTCACTGAATCAAGGGTCTTCCTCTCCTGAGCTGTCCCTCTACCTTCCCAAGCATGATGTCCCTCTCCAAGGACTGGTACTTCCTTGCAATATGTCCAAAGTATGTCAGACAAAGCTTCAGAATCCTTGTCTCCAAGAAGCAGCCTGGCTTCACCCTCTCCAGGATGATCTTTTTTGTTCTCCTAGCAGTCCATGGTATATTCAATACTCTTCTCCAACACCACAGCTCAAAGGCATCAACTCTCCTTCTATCATCTCTAGTCATTGTCCAGTTCTCATATGCACAGCAAGTGATTGCAAAACCATGGCCTGTATCAGACACACCTCAGTCTCCAGAGAGATACCATTGCTCTTCAGTACTTTGGAGAGGTCCCTAACAGCAGACTTTCCCATCACAATACATTCTTTAAATTCCTGACTGCTGGTGCCAAGAGTATTGACTGTGGAGCCAAGTAAACTAAAGCTGTGAACAATCTCAGTCTCTTCACCATCCGTCTTAATGCTGCCAATCGGCCCAGTGGTGAGAATCTTTGTCTTCTTGATATTGAGTCTCAATCCATATTGAAGGCTGCGGTCCTTGACCTTCTGCAGTAAGCACTTCGGCTCCTCCTCAGTTTCAGCAAGCAGGGTTATGTGGCAAGAAGCTGTGCTGCAATCCCGAAGGCACGTGTTACAAAGCCACCAGCTGCTCTGCAGGAGAAGGATGGGCAATCTCCTCCTGTGCTATTAACTGCCTCTGAAAACCCTCCAGAGGGTTTGCTATGGGTCAATTCTGACTCAAGGGTACATAACAACAACAACATGGTGATGATAGTCATGGTATATTTGATGTTTTTCATCAACACCACAATTTGGGTGCAGCAGTCACTCCTCTGTTTTCCTTTATACTTCCCAGCTTCTGTTTGCTCATAAGCAAGTGGAAAGACCATGGCTTTGGGCCTTGGAGTAAATACAAAGTACAAAACAAGCACTGGTTCATCTTCTTGGAGAGAAATACATTTACTCCATAGCTATTTAAAACCATGATTTTAAAAAAGCAGTTACCATCTAATTCATTTCCATTTATGGCAGTCTTAACCTGAGATGACCCCTTGTATGTGAGAGTAGAACTCGGCTCCATAGGGTTTTCAATGGCTGATTTTATGAGGTCATTCTTTCAAGTGGCCTTTGGTGGATTCAAATTCTAGCATTTAGTTGAGAAACTAAGCAGGTTAACTGCACTACTTCTTCTTGTTTTTAGGTGCTATCAAGTCAAGTACAACTCACAGTGGCTCTTTGAACAGCAGATCTGAACCCTGTCCTATCCTGCGCTATCATCATCATTTCTGATACACTTTAGCTCATTGCAGCAGTCACTGTGTCAATTCACCCCTACTTGACAACCCCAACCTAGTGGTAAGAAGCTGCGCTGCAATCCTGAAGGCAAGTGGTTTGAATCTACTAAGTGCTCCTTGGGAGAAGAATGTGAAATCTCCTCTCATGCCATTAACTGCCTCTGGAAACCCACTAGAGGTTCAGCTATGGGTCAGTTCCAACTCAAGGATCCCCAATAGAACCACCAAAATGGTGAACATCAGAGGAGAAGTTTTACTTTTTTTGTAAAAAAGAAGATAAAATAGACATTTCATGCTTGTTTAAAGATTCTTCCCAGTGCTTCCTTGGGCATCTGGGGAGTGTTTTAAACTCTCCTCTGCTGTTAGGCCTTTGGGTAAAAAGTTTGAGAATCAGCATGAGTTTCTTGGAAACTTACTTTCAAGACTAGAGTCTGCCTGTGTATTTGTGAGGAGTATGTCTTTATTTCTGGGGTTCGTGGAATCAGAAACTGTAGTCCTTGGCTGGACACTCCAGTCTGTTCCTGAGCTTGCCAAGAAAGGCTGAGGCTGAGTCACTGGACTTGACTTCATACTCTCAGAGACCACCGGGACTGTAAACCGCCTGTTGCTGAGTCCACTCCTTTTAAATGGCTCCACATAGTCAAGGATAAATTGTTTGGCTCTGTTGTTGTTGATTTTGGGGACCCCCTCCAACACCCCACACAGCTGTCTTGCTTGTGTAGGAGAAGTGTTAAACATTAGCATTTTTTCAGTTCTGCATTTGTTGGAAAGTAAATAGGCAGCAATAAAGAAACTTTATTATGCATGCTTTCTGCCTTGGGTGGCACCTGGAATTTGCTGAGCGCAAGTTAAAATTTTAAAAGGCTCCTGAGCCTCACCGTTTTCATGCCATGGAAGTCAGATGGAAAACCAAATAATAAGAATAAGCAAGCTGTGTGGGTCCTTTTTCTAGCCTCCCAACTGACTTCAGACCCTGTTGTGGAATTCCAGCACCTCTGTCCCTGGCCCCTTCCAGCTGTTAACTTTCCAAAACCAGACTTAAACACCCATCTCGTCTCCCTCTCTTAGATAATCAACAATTGATTTTGCATATTATCTGAGACATTGTGGTACAAGGATATCTATGAGGTAGGAATAATATTCACAGCTACTAATTTCCCAGGACATCTCATTTAATTCATGTCAGTCTAATTAGAACTTGAAAAGATATTTTTAAAGTGAAAAAAGTTGATTTTCACATGTGTTAGTTACCTAGATGTTCGCTAATGCCAACCTAAGGCAATTCGCCAAGACTCTTCTCCATGGACTTGTACGTGGCAATGAAAGCAAGGATGGAATGACGTCAAATTGAAGAACAACAAAAGGAAATTGCAAGTACATTGTGTCCTCTCTCAACAGCTTGTCCCAGCATAGAACATTACCCATGATCCTACAAATCCTATCCAATTGTGTTGGTGAGATGCTTAATTATTGGTAGGTTTGAAGGAAGAAAATTCAACGTCATATCTTCTCAGTGACACTACATTTTGCTAATAATCTCAATTTTTAAAGGAAGGAGGCAGGTATAAGGGATAAAACCTCAGCATTAGATTCAGATGGTTAAGGTGTAAATCCTAGCATCACCCTTAATGGCTGTGTACCTTTGGACATGTTCAATGCCATTCTTGTGGCTCAATGTTCATCTGCAAAATTGGAAATGATTGCAAGGGTTAAGCAAGACAGCAAATGTTAGCTTCAAGCCCAATGCTAAGAACAAATCAGTTTAAATTCCCCTTCCCTTGTAAAGTTGGATTTCAGATTATGAACATAAAGTAACTCTCCACCAAGAGCTGACTCTGACCACGGGCACAGTTTCCTACTAACGGAGCTTTTGGTGGCCCTTTGTGGTGACTGTTGATTGCACACATCTGGAAACTATGACAACTGTTTTGCTTTGAGCTCAGCTTAGCCCACGTGTAGCTCTATATAAGGCAGCTTCTTTCCTTCAGTTTTTTCCAACACATCATAGCTTGGCTTGAATTTGAACAGAGGAGTGGGTGTCAAAGGAAATGCACAATGTCCTGGGAGGACTTGACATCCAACTAATAATTACCCTAGCCTTCTGTGGCCCCACTAGGGAACTACCTCGGGAACTTTTATGTCCATTAGCTCATTAAAACTGCTCACAGCCCATACTAAGAAATTCTATTTCTAGGCTTATATGACAAATACATCAACTGAGCTTGGGAAGTTGTAAAACAGTACCAGTGTGGCAGAACTAGTGTAACTCAAGGGGATAATGACCCTAAGTTCACATCCTCTTCTGAATAAGCTAAACTTTTCTGTCATTTGTATGGCTCCCGTTGTTTTAAAAATTATCTTCAGCACAATTTTACTTACTTGTAACATTAAGGATATTGTTTGATGATTTCTGTATTCTGTTGGATCATCTATCTATCTTTAGAATGGGTACATATATCGATCTCTTCTAGTTGTTCAGCATGTTAACTATCTTCCTAGTTTCTTGACATAGATGAGTGAGTACTTCCGATGTTGCATCTGTCTGTTGAAATATCTCCATGTCTCACGCAATTCCATTGTTTCGAAAATTGGCATTCCATCAATTCCTGGAACCTTGTTTTACATTGTCAATGGCTTCAGTGCATCTTGGACTTCTTCCTTCAGCATATCAACTTTGGATCACACATTAACTCCCTGAAATGGTTGGATGTCAACCAATTCATTTTGGTACAATGATTCTGTGTATTCTTTCCATCTTCTTTTGATGCTTTAATATCTTACCCAAAGAACTTTTTAATATTTCAAATTAAAACTTGAATTTTTTAAATTCACTTCTTTCCACTGCAGTAATGCCAAGCTTGTTGTTTCTTTCTGGTTTTCTTATTCCAGGTATTCATCAATTTCATTATAATATTTTAGCATATTTTCTCTGTCTTTTGAAATCTTCTGCTGAGCTCTTTTATGTCAATATTTCTCCATTCACTATATTCTCCCCCATACTTAAAAAATATTTAGTAAAATGTTATTCAAAAGCTTACAAATCATATTGGCATACATTAGGGCAAGGTTCAGGTCTGCATGCATAGTGTCTCTATGAGCCCTCGTCTCTATGAGTCCTCAATGACACACAGCAAAAACAGTAATAACATAGTCAAGGTCTTACTTTGACTCTCATGGACTTGTTTTCATTTTCTTCAGCTTCAAGTTTAACTTTCACATGACCAATTGATGATATATTTTACAGTTGGGTTCTAGCCTTGTTCTGATATTAAGTTTCTCATAATTTCTTTCCACAAATGTGGTTAGTTTGGTTTCTGTGTAGCTCATCTGCCAAAGTATACATGTATAATCACAATTTATGTTGTATAAAGTGCCATTTGGAGTGATTAAGTTGTTGGTCTTGCAAAATTCTATCATATCATTTCCAATGCCCTTTTTATAGCCAAGGCCTTACTTCCCAATGTTTTGCATGTATGATTTTCACATATCAATCACCAGTATTTCACAATATATCTTGATTGCATATTTGAACAATTTCAGACAGCAAAAATTGGTCAAACAACAAATCTTCAATTTTTTTTCCACCTTTAGCATTAGTTAGTGATACTGGTAGGCAGGTAGATAGTATCCCATTACTGACAGGGTTGTGCTCCAGGGTACATCTTGCCACACTCTTTTTTATTATTAATGATGCCATTTCTCTCCAATTTCTCATGCCTACTATTGTAGAATATCTATCTATCTATCTATCTATCTATCTATCTATCTATCTATCATCTATCTTATCTAATTTTCTAATCCAAAATGGTCAATACCAGTTCCATTTCATTTCACTAACACCCTGTATATCAGCTTTGATGCATTACATTCTAATTATAATTTCCAATTTTCCTAGATTTATGCCTTGTATATTCCATGTTCTGCACATTAGTGGATTTTAACAGTTGTCTTGTGCCACATCAGCAAATGAAAGTTGCAAAAGTTCTACTTTATCCATATCACTTCTGCAGATTCTCTTTTGAGGAGGTAGTACTTTCCCAGTTGTATTTCTAGTGCCTTCCAACTTTGAGAGGCTTCCCTTTCAGAACTGTATCAGACAGTTGTGTTCTGCAACACTTAACAAGATTTTTCACTGGTCAATTATCTTCAGAAGTCAATTTCCAGATCCTCCTTCCCAATTTATGTGAGTCTAGAAGCGCCACTGAAATTCATGCACCCTGGGCAACCCTACGTTCAGTACTTAATAAACTAGTGGCACAACTTCCAGAATCACAACAACAGGAAAGTCACAAAGAGACAATAACCTGGAACTATATAAAATGGAAACACTGAAAGGAAGACACAAATTTGGGTATTTGAGTACATGCCAAATAAAAGTATTACGTTTCATTATTCTTGAAAGTAATGTCAGTAACAACATCTAACATTTTATCCATAACTGCTTCCATCCCATCTGTTCTTCTGTTTGTGTGAAGATGAATATATAATTTGATCTTTGATACTTTCTCAGCCGCCTTCTTCATCTAATACCAAACGATCAACCTCAATTTTGGCGACTGTAAATTCATCCTGAACCTCAGACCAAAGGGTTTCTACAATTTGTACAAGTGTGGGAAAGGAAAGAGGAAGGACTTCCAAACAAAGCAATAAAAGAATTTCAAGACTAAGGTGCACCTGATTCAAGCCAATTTTTCCAATTACCTGCATTTGAAAGCCTGACAGTGAGTAAGGATAACAGAAGAAGAATCGATGCATTTGAGTTGTGTAGGAGATGAGTACTGTCTAATCTCATGAACTTCCAAAAGAACAAAAAGATATGACTTAGAGAAAGTACAAGCAGAGTGCTCCTTGGAGGCAAAGGTGGTGAAGCTTCAGCTATTTTGGAACTATTTTTAGGAAAGGCTATTCTTTGGAAAGGGACATCATGCTTGGGAAGGTGGAGGTTCAGCAAAGGAGATTAAGACTTTCAGCCAGATGGATTGATTCAGTGTCTGCAGCAATGGACTCAAATCTGTCTAGGATGATAAAGACGACAACAGGATAGGACAGAGTTAAAATATGTTGTTCACAGGGTGGCTGTGAGTCCTACTTGACTCAATGCCACTTTTTAACATGAATTGACAACCAAATATCAATGAATTATGGACAACAACTGTGTTGTCAGTTCTTGCCAGCTTCAGGTATCAATTCCCAGAAAGTGGGTAATAAAGCCAGGAACTGGAGGTTCTGGTGAAAATTAAGTCACAGAAATATGACAGGTTCAGTCAGCGTGGCTCACAGGACAGAGCAGAATATGTGGCTGAGAATGAATGGAGGGGGGCCGGGAACAGACCCACCCCACTGGCGCACGTAGGATACCAACCCCCTCTCTTCCTGATGCTCTGCGCCTGCGCACCTGGGCGTCCCACCCTCTGTAGCTCTGCGCAGGCGCACCTGTGGCACCATCGCCTCCCTCCCTGAGGCTCTGCGCCTGCGCACCCAGGCGTCCCACCTCCTGCTGCTCTGCGCCTGGGCCGCGAGCTGCCTGGTGTGGCAGTTGCAGGGGCAACACTTTGAGGAAGATGGCGACCTCCCTGAAGAAGTCAAACCTGCCCTCTGCCAGCCAGAGGAGAAAGATGGGCCCGAAACCCGAACTCACAGAAGATCAAAAGCAAGAAGTGCGGGAAGCGTTTGATCTCTTTGATGCTGACGGCACTGGGACCATCGACGTGCGGGAGCTGAAGGTGGCCATGCGGGCTCTAGGCTTTGAGCCCAGGAAAGAGGAAATGAAGAAGATGATTGCGGACGTGGACAAGGAAGGCACCGGGAAGATCAGCTTCAATGACTTCTTGGCAGTGATGACACAGAAGATGTCTGAGAAAGACACCAAAGAGGAAATCCTCAAGGCCTTTAGGCTCTTTGATGATGATGAGACCGGGAAGATCTCTCTCAAAAATCTGAAGCGTGTGGCCAGCGAACTGGGGGAAAATCTCACCGACGAGGAGCTGCAGGAGATGATAGATGAGGCCGATCGGGATGGGGATGGTGAAGTCAATGAGGAAGAATTTCTTCGGATCATGAAGAAGACCAGCCTTTATTAGCTTCCACATCTCCTGCAAGGGCCTCATGACATCATCATTTTCCCAGCATCTGTTGTGTGAAACCTTTAGAGGGCAGCGGGTATCTTTCTCCCCTCCCTGCTATTTTTGTCTAGAAAATTATACTTCCAAGTCCTTGGTTCAATTATAGAACTTTAAACATATTTTGAATCTTGGTTTTTAATTCTCATGAGCCTAGCTGGAGTAGTTTGGTTTGTACAAAGGGTCTGCAGCTTATTTTGCCATTAACCAATGGTGGTGGGTGGTGGTTGTTAGATGCAGTTGAGTAGAGTAGAACTCATACCAACCTTCTGAACAACAGATCCGAATTCTGTGCTATCCTGTGCCATCCTCACAATCTCTGACACTCTCAAGCCCTTTGCTGCAGTCACCTGATTGAGGGTCTTCCTCTGCTTGATGCCTTCCACCATTTCAGACATGATGGGCATCCAGAAAAACAATGCAAAACAGCTTCTACCAGGTGCTCTGTATAGAAAGATGGGCAGTCTCCTCCCAGAAACTCTGTTGGGAATGGGATAGGGGGACGGTCTCTATTAATTAGACTACAAAACACGAGGTTTTTTTGTTGTTTTAGTGTGTATATTAACTGAGTTATCCAGAGCCAATATGAATACTAAAATTACAGAGTAAAAGTAAAATTTAACACTGGCCCAAGAAAAATATTATTTATTTAAGAGATTGTTTTTGTGTACGGTCAAGTCAGAACCCATAGCTGGCCCTCTGGTGTGTTTTCAGAAGCAGTTAATTAAATGAGAAGAGATTGCCCATCTTTCTCCAGTAAAGCAGCAGGTGGATTCTGTGTGCCTAGGCGATTGATTACAGCACAGCTTTTTACCCCCAGAAAAATGTAGTCTGCTTAAAAGAGTAAGCTAATTTAAGATTGATTTTTAATAGATATGCAAGAACATAAGTACTTGCAATTTAGAAAAGTATAAAAATTATTTACATGTAAAGCTATGATTCCTTGTAAAATCACTCAAAGCTTTATCACAAGTATAGACTTTTAAAGTATCTTAGTATTTGATTTCTTCCCCCCCCCCCGACTTTGGTATTCAGTTGATAGTAAAGTATGCACATAGCACATGCCTAACTATTAATGTTAGGTGCCTCTCGGTTCTAACTCATAATGAACCATGTACAACAAAACCGTATCATTCCCTGCAAATTCCAGTAAACTACTGTGGCGTGTCTTTCTCTGTATCATTGTTTTCCTGTATAAATCAAGCCTTTGCTCTTTTGGAAAAAGGGATACCTACAAACTTCTTCCCCTCTCCCCCTTTTTTTTAATTGAGACTTTAATGAAAGTTTATAGAGAACTTGGATTTCCATTCATTCATTATTGCACATTTTCCTCCTTGCCTCCACCCCGGTTTGCTTTACTCTTTGGGGGAAAAAAAGTTTTCATTGTTATACAGTAGTGACCCAAAATGTGATCTATTCTGGAGAATGTTCCATGAACATTGGAGAAGAAGGTATACTGTGCTTTTCGGGGATGCATTAGCCTATAAATATCTGAAATCTATTTGGTTTATTATATGATTTAATTCTTCAGCATCTTTGTTGTGTTTCTTTCTGGTAGTTTTATCTGTTCTTGAAAGTGGTATATTGAAATCTTCAACTACAATAGTGGTGTTGCCTATTTCCTTTTTCAGTTTTGTTAATGTTTGTTTTATATATTTTTCAGGTCTTTCATTTGGTGCATAGATATTTATTATTGTTATATCCTCTTGTTCTATTGACCATTTAACCATTTTGTTGTGACCTTCCCTGTCTGTTCTGTTGGTTTTTGCATTGAAATGTATATTATCAGAGATTAACATCGCTGCTCCTGCTTTTCTCTGATTGCTGTTTGCTTGATTTATTTTTCTCAAACCTTTTATTTTTAGTCTTTATTTTTTAGGTGTGTCTCTTGTAAACAGCATACTGATGGATATTGGGGGGTTTTAATCCAATTTGCTACTCTTTTTTTCTCTTTGGTGCATTTAAACCATTCACATTCAGTGTAATTATTGAGAGGCAAGGTTAAGGTTATATTGCTATCATTTTGTTGAGTTCTTTTTGGTGTTGTTGCTAGTTACTTTGGTCCTTCTTAGTGTTTCCTGCAATGTTGGTCTTATTTTTACTAACTCCCTTAAGTTCTGTTATTCTTGGAATATCTTGATCTCTCCTTTGTATTTGATGGACAATTCTGCTGGATACAGCATTTTTGGTTGACAATTGTGTTCTTTGAGTGTTTGATATATGTCATTCCACTGTCTTCTTGCTTGCATGGTTTCTGCTGAGAAATTGGTACTTAATCTTGTCTCCTCTCCCTTATAAGTTACTCTTTGTTTCTCTCTCACTGCTTTCAGAATTCTCTCTTTATCTTTAATTCTAGCAAATTTGTCTATGATATGCCTTCCTTGGTGTTTTTCTTTTGGGGTCTATTCTATATGGTGTTCTTTCAGCTTCTTGAATATATATTTTCTCATTCTTTATTATGCCTGGGAAGATTTCTTCTAGTATTTTTCCAAAACGTTTTCAATGCCTTTATTTGCTTCTTCCTGTTCTCAGATTCTGATTTTGCCCATGTTATGTCTCTTGATGGTGTCCCACATTATTCTTAGGTTTTCTTTTTTCCTTCCTTTTTGATTCTGCTTTTTTGCTTTAGCAGATCAGGATGACAATTTTCTATTTCACTGGTTCTGTGTTCTACCTTTTAAACTCTGTTCATATGTCCCTCTATCATGTTGACAGCATCTGAAACATTGGATGTCTTATTTTGGATTGTAGTTTCTTGTATTTCCAGAGCCTCGAATGTTTCATTTGTTTTATATGCATTGTTTTGGATTGTCTTTTCAAGCTCCTTATGGTTTTTAGTTGCAGTGTCCTATAACTCTTCAAGTATGTCTTTCACACATTGAAAATATTCAATCATTGTTCTTAAATTCTGTGTCAGAAAGTTTCATCAGACTTTCTGGCTTCAGGAAATCCATTGATATACTGTGTCACTTTTTTTTGGAGGGTAACGTCTTGCTTTGGGCTTGTATATGGGTAAGGTAGCCTGCTTCCTATGTGGTATTGCTGTGGTAGAATTTTTCATGCCTGAGGCTATAGCAAGTTCTTGATCTGAAGTCACTGCTCCAGAAGCAGGTGGAGTAGCTACCCTACCTGGGTTTCTTTCTGCCTTCTGACTCAAGGGAGGATTTGCTTCGGTTTGGTGGAGAAAAAGGCCTGTGAAAGCACCCTCCTCTGTCAGACAACTGCCATAGCTAGGTCAGCCCAAGGTGTTCCTGGCTACAGGCAATTAATGGACTGGATGTGAAGAGATGCAAGGGAGAGTGTGGAGACCTGATTGGAAAATCAGGAAGCCTGGGTTTTCCCTCTCAGGACAAGCTCCAGCTGTCTCGTTCCCTTCTGATTGAGCTTAAGGAGTCCCACATGATCCAGCTAAACAACAGTGACAGCCACTCACACAAAGTACCTCATTCAAATACCAGCATAGCTCCTGGGCCAGTGTTGCAAGCTCCTGGCACAGAATCACTAGTTCCCATACACAGAATCACTAGTTCCCAGTGTGGGATAGCTAGCTCTTGGTGTGCAACGTCAGCAGCAGTGTCTCCAGCTCCTGGTGCACAGCATCAGCAGTGATATCTCCTGGCATGCATCATCAGCCAAAATTGATAGTTATAACATCTGCAATTCAGGATCAGAAGGCAAAATATTAAATGTTCTGTCAACTGCAATTAAGTGACATGATCAGTTATTCATGAGATAGTGAAATGTCAAGGCTCAGAGCCAGCTGCTGTATGACTACAATTTACCTACAAACTTTAAGGTAGGAAAAAATAATGGGAAGATAATATCTACTGAAATGGAGCAAGTTTGACAAATGTTTTCATAATAGGCAACAAAACTATTAAGAAAACAAGTGACACCAAATTATAGTTTTACACAAAGTCTCATTCTGATAATGCTCAAATTCTGGAGATTTGTTTTTCCTCTTGCTTTGCCAGCAATTTTTCCCTCCAGAGTGTGACAAATTTTATCAGTGAGAACTACTACTCTGAGTTTAATTGTCATTAGCAGAGACTTATTTGTCAAGAACAGTACTAGCTGAAGTGACTGGCCTTCACTGTGAGGAATTTGCTGAGGTGAATGGCACATGACAGGAAATCTCACTTGGGCTACAAATGCTAGATTCAAAATCTTAGCTGCAGTGATGGTGATATAGGTGCACCTTGAGCCAGCATCAGTATTCATGGCAAGACAGGGGTGGAATATAATATTCTAGAAAGCAGAATTTCCTGCCATCCTATTGATTAGAGTCTTCCTCCAAAAAGCTGTTGTTGCTGTTGTTAAGTACTTTCAAGTTGAGATGATTTATGAGCAACATATCTGAACCCTGTGCCATCTTCATCACTTCTGGCATACTTGAGCCTAAGAACTACATATGGATAAAAGTAGAGTACCAGAAAAAAAGAAAGTTGGCAGAAACTGGGAGAAGTTGGCATCAGCCAACTGAATTGGATTCTGTGTTGGCTTCTAACTCTGCAGATGATGGAAGTGAAAAATCAGGAACCTGGGCAGAAGTACAGCATTCAGAATGGCCACAAACCATGGGGTCCATCTGGCAGCCTGCAGCCCAGTACTTAGAGTGTCCTGAAGGCACAGTCCTTCTGAGTCAGGAGAATGGAGCTCCATAATACCTATGAATCTCACTTACTGCTAGGAATGAGACTCTTAATCAACTATCAGGACCACCCCTCAATTGGCTCCATTCTGAGTGAGGAAGGAACTCTTGGGGGAGAGAATAGGCCTAGGTTGACATTTGGGTTTTAAGAGAAGTCGGTGACACATTTACGAAGACAGGCATATGTATACAGTTGTTACTGGTGTGTGCCATCAATTGGAAACTGATCCACAATTGACCCTTCAGTGGGTTTTCAAAGGCAGTACATCACATGGGAGGAGATCTCCCATCCTACTCCCATGGAGCTGCTGGTGCATTCAAACCATGTGCCTTTGTGATTTCATGGCAGCTTCTTACCACTAGGTCACCAGAGCTCCTTAAAAGTAGACTATTAAATAAAAATTTATGGTGCTCTTTTACAGGTAAGGAAATAAAGTTCTAGAACCTAGTTCCTTCAGGCTGGAAAGCATTAAAAAAGTCATTTTATCTCAACCATCAAAAGTCATTCCATACCACAACAAGATAAAGGTAAATAATCCAATAGAAAAATGAGCACAAGATATGTACAGACACTTCACCAAAGACATTCAGATGGCTAACAAGCACATGAAGAAATGTTCAAAATCCCTAGCTCTAGGAGAGATGCAAATCAAAAGAAGTATGAGATATCATCTCATCTCAGTCAGAATAGAAAAATTTAACAGAACAGCAAGCAACAAATGCTGGCAAGGTTGTGGAGAAACTTGAACCCTTATTTATTGTTGGTGGGAGTGTAAAATGGTGTAACCACTGTTGAAAGTGGTATGGCGCTTTCTCAAAAAGTTGCAAATAGAGATAGCATTTTACCCAGAAATTCCACTGCTGGGAATATACCCCAAAGAGGCCATAACTGCCACTCAAGCAGATAAATGCACACCCAGGTTTATAGCAGCTTTGCTCACAATAGCAAGGAGTTGGAAACAACCTAAGTGCCATCAACAAACAAATGGATAGAGAAGCTGTGGTATATTCACACAATAGAATACTATGCTGCATTGAAAAACAAGGAACTCATGCAATATTATTCAAAATGGGTGACCCTAGAGGACATTATGCTGAGTGAAGTATCTCGGTCACAAAAGGACAAATGCTGCACGGTGTCACTGTTGTAAAACAGGACTGACATCGGGGTTGGGGGGAGACTGAGAAAGATGGATTCAATAATGTATACTGCACTGGAACAGATGAGGGAGAAAACTATTTAAAAGGGATATGTGATTAGGCATTTTAGCCATGACAGGAGTCCAGAGCGAAGGCTGCATACTGGACTGGACCTGAGGTAAGGGATTGCAAAACAATGAAAGAATTTTCTTTTACTTTTCCAAGAGGGTAGTGTTCTGGGGTGGGAGGAGGCTTGGGAGGGGAGAAAAGTGCAACAATGAATGAATGGAAATCCAAAGTCTCTGTACATTTCATTGAAATTAATAATAAATTTTTTAAAAGTCATTCCATTATCAGAAAAACAGGAGTTTACCAAAGAAATGCATGTGACTATATGGGACCTGCACTGATAATCCCTTGATTTTCAGATGTATGTGTAATATGAAAAGCAGACTCTGGGGTTAATGATGAGAATATGGCAGTATTGTCATTGTGTTACCATATTATCAAGATCATTAAAACCCCAAGTAAGCAAGAGGACAATTTAAGTGACCCTTTTTTAAGGAGAGCTTAACAAAAAGCGGAGAGTCCTGTGGTGTAGTCTGTAGGGAGTTGTACTGCTCACCCAATGGCCACACTTATCTGGCAGTTCAAATCCACCAGCAGTTTCATAGGAAAATTTGGACAGTTTCCTCCCTGTAATTTATAGTCTTGGAAACCCAATGGAGGGTCATGTGTGAGTTAGTTCTAATACCTTAGTAATGAGTTTGAGTTTTAACAAAAATAGTTGTCATCAAAGTGTCCTATGTGTCTTGCAGTAGAACTATGCACCATAGCCTTTTCAATGGCTAGTAATTTTATTTTGGGAGTAGATTTCCAGGTCTTTTTCCCATGGTTCTTCTGGACTATAGCCAATTTTTTGTTAGCAGCTGACCATTTCCCTGTTCACATTGCAGAAAGGCTTCAAGTGATCCCAGAGGGAGCTCAGGCAATGGCTCTGCAGAAATGCCTGAAATTGGGCCAAGGAGGCTAGAATGTTAGAACTCAGTGATTGACAGTCACTGGACATGCATTGTTCCCAGGTAAGAGTGCTCTTTTTAGTCAAAAGCATTCACTGGAGAGATTTCCCTTTATTGTGGTTTTTCGGGACTATTTTCTAATGCTGTCTAGAATCTGTAATTTATTACAAGAACTGTTTTAACTGACTGCTGGTCATAACTGACAGATGACCCAGGTGGCCATAGGAATGAGCTGGGTGTGTAACAGCAGTAGATGCCATGGGAACCTGGGATGTCTTCTTATGTAGTTTACTTGGATCTTCTGACCCCTTCTTGTGCATGACCCCAGATATACCACTTCTATTTTATGATGCACTGGAGTTGGGACTACCCAACCTTATGACTTTAATCCATTTATATTTTTGAGCTTGTTTGTGTACTATGAGATAGTGCTTTTGTTTTCGTTTTCTTTTTCTCTACATAATAGACTGACTTTCCCAATGTCAACAAAGTAAAATATCTTTTCCCTCCAAATCTGTGATGACACCATATCATGAATCTGTTTCTGAACTATTTTATCCCACTGGTCTTTTTTTCCCCAAACACTATCATAGAGAACATTTTACAGTAGTTTTAAAGATATATATTAATATCTGGTTCTTTTTTTTCAAAATTGTTTTAGCTAGTCACAAAT
>NW_006400066.1:1789309-1797250 GCF_000299155.1 Elephantulus edwardii | reverse complement strand
CCCCAAACCCCACCCCCTACCCCCAAATATAATCCACTCTGCAACCCTCATTGCATAGAAGTTTTAAAAGAACTTTAAGTTTTCTTAACATACCTATTAGACCTCTATCAGTTTGGAGGCGAGAGGCAGGGCAAGGAAACTTTCTGAGGCAAGTCCACACTATGAAGCATTACACATCGTGACCCAGCTGACCCCATGCTTTTAAAAATACTTGTGGTAAGAGAGATATTGTTGGTGGTGGTGGTGGAGGTGTCATCGAGTGTGACTCATACCAACCCTAAAAACAACAGATCTGAACCCTGCCCTCTCCTGTGCCACCCTCATTATCTTTGACACTCTTGAGCCCATTGCTGCCCTAACCATGTTTTCTGAAGGCCTCAATGAATCACAAATCAGATTCCTGAGTTCCCAAAGAAATCTGATGTGGGGTCTTTTATTCTGACCATGCTGATATTTTGTCTTTTTCTATACATAAACCCATATCATATAGATTTACAACATTTCCTAAATAGAAAAAGAAATAGAAATTCTCATCATTGACCCCAGAGTCTGCTTTTCATATTACACATACATCTTTGGAATGGGAACAAATATAGACCTCTTCTAGTCAGTTGGCCAAGTGGTTGTCCTCCAGATTTCTTGACACAAGTTGGTGAGCACATCTAGGACAGCATCTGTTTGATGAAATATGTCGATTGGTCTGCCTTCAATGCCTGGAGCCTTATTTTTTCCTAATTCTTTCAAAGCAGCTTGAACTTCCTCCTTCATCACCACAGACTCTTGTTGTTTCATGAAATTCTTCTCTGTCTGCCAATTCCTTTTGGTACAATGACTCTGTATACTCTTCCCATCTTCTTTTAATACTTCTTGGATCGATCATCTAATATTCTTCCCAAAGCATCCTTAAGTATTGTAACTCGAGGCTTGAATTTGTTCTTTAGTTTCTTGAGCTTATGAAATGCTGAGCGAGTTTGGTTCCTTTGATTTTCTGATTGCAGCTCTTTGCATATTTCATTATAACCCTTTACTTTGTCTTCCCATGCTGCCTTTTGAAATCTGCTGTTCGGCTCCTTAATATCTTCGTTTCTTCCCTCTGCTTCGAGAATCAAAATTTGACTTTGAGTCTATCCTACCTGAATTTCAAAACCATCTCAGGAACAGGTTTGAGGCCTTGAACACTGATGAGCAAAGACCAGATGAGTTATGGGAGGACATAAAGAATATCACCCAGGAAGAGTGCAAAAGGTCATTACAAAGATAGAGGAGGAAGAAAAGACCAAAATGGATGTCAGAAGAGACTCTGAATATTGCACTAGAGTGCTGAGATGCATTCACATATAGTTTTGAGAAATAATAGGGATTATATACCCTTTGTACGTTTTTTTAATGACAGATGCCTTGCAAAAGTATAGTTCAAAATCATAACTATGATCTTGCCATTGATACAGTCAACTGACAGAACATTAACATTAACATGGTTAGTATCCCTCATGTTGTCTATTTATAGTTACTATAGCTACATGTTTCTTTCCAGTCTTTTCACTTCCTTAACTACTGGTAACAATTAATTAGTTCTCAATTTTCTTTAATTATTTCAAGAATTTTATCTAAGTGAAACAAGCCATATGTAATTTTGGGTATTGGATTTTGTTTTCACTGGATAGTCACAAAAAGATAGTCCTGGAGCAGAAGCTCTGGAGCAAGTACTTTTCCTCAAAACTTTCTATGACAGAAAAACTTCCCTAAACCTGATACCTGAGATTTGGACTAAGAGCTTCCTAAACTCAAGAGAGACTGTCAGCAGCATGAGGCATTAGGAGGGGGGGAAAGAATAGGCCAAGACGTGCATGCTAAGGGTAGGGGTGGGGGGCAACACTGAATCTACTGGTTGCATTTATAATAGGGAAATAGCTTTCATCTGTTCCTTTCTGTAAAATGTTTCAGATATTAAATGCTTTAGATATGTCTTTTAGATATCATTCTGAAGCTGAGCATCGAAATTAAGACAGACTAGGAACATTGGCCATCCACTTCTGAAATAATATACCTTTGAAAATCCTATGTATAATAGAGCACACTTAGAGTAAACTAGCAGATAACAGCACCTGAGGCTGAGCCATCAAATTTGGAAACACAAAGGAGGAACAGTTGTAAACAGACGCTAATGACTAGAACATGGAATGTGAGAAGCATGAATGTAGGACAAGTGGCCATTATTAAGAAATGGTGTACATAAATATTAGCATGCTAAATATTGGCAAAATGAGATGGGTTGACATGGGATGTTTTGAATCAGACAATCATATGTTGCCAGAGAAAAAAATGGTGTGGAAAAACAGGGTTGGTTTCATAATTTAAAAAGTCATTTCTAGATCCATTTTGAAATATAGTGTAGTTAGTGACAGGATAATATCTGTACACATACAAGGAAGACCAGTGAATATCACTATCATTCAAGTATATGCACCAACAACCAGAGCCAAAAAAGAGGAAGAAGATTAATTCTAAAACATTTGCAGTCAGAAATTGAACATGCAACCAAAATGCATTAATAATAGAAACTGTAATGCAAAAGTTGGGAACAGGGAAAAAGGATCAATAGTTGGGAAACATGGACTTAGTGACAGAAGTGAGGATCGAGATAGAATTCTGTGGAATCAATGATTTTTTTTTTCACTGCAAATACTTTTTTTAAAATTTATTATTAATTTCAATGAAAATGTACAGAGACTTTGGATTTCCATTCATTCGTTGTTGCACTTTTCTTGCCTCCCAACCCTCCCCACTAGTACACTACCCTCTTGGAAAAGTAAAAGAAAATTCTTTCATTGTTTTGCAATCCCTTACCCCAGGTCCAGTCCAGTATGCAGCCTTCGCTCTGGACTCCTGTCATGACTAAAATGCCTAATCACATATCCCTTTTAAATAGTTTTCTCCCTCATCTGTTCCAGTGCAGTATACATTATTGAATCCATCTTTCTCAGTCTCCCCCCAACCCCGATGTCAGTCCTGTTTTACAACAGTGACACCGTGCAGTATTTGTCATTTTGTGACTGAGATACTACACTCAGCATAATGTCCTCTAGGGTCACCCATTTTGAATAATATTGCATGAGTTCCTTGTTTTTTAATGCAGCATAGTATTCTATTGTGTGAATATACCACAGCTTCTCTATCCATTTGTTTGTTGATGGGCATTTAGGTTGTTTCCAACTCCTTGCTATTGTGAACAAAACTGCAATAAAAATTGGGTGTGCATTTATCTGCTTGAGTGGCAGTTATGGCCTCTTTGGGGTATATTCCCAGCAGTGGAATTTCTGGGTAAAATGGTATCTCTATTTGCAACTTTTTGAGAAAGTGCCATACCGCCTTCCACAGTGGTTGCACCGCAAAACACTTTTCCTAAGAAACATAAATGGTGACTATACACATGGATTTTACCTAATGGTATGCACAGGAATCAGATAGATTACATCTGTGGAAAGAATTGTTGGAAAAGCTCATATCAGCTGCTGAAGACTAGGCCAGGTGCTGACTGTGGAACAGACCATCAACTACTCATATGCGAGTTCAAACAAAAGCTGAAGAAAGGTTAAATCAAATCCACAGGAACAAAAATTTGACCTTAAGTCTATCCCATCTGAATTTAAAAACCATCTCAATAACAGGTTTGAAGCCTTGAAACACTAATGAATGAAGACCAGATGAGCTGTGGAAGGATGTCAAGACTATCATCTACAAAGAATGCAAAAGCTCATTACAAAGACAAAATAGAGAAAAAAGACCAAGATGAATGTCAGAAGATAATTTTTTTGCACTAGAGTGTTGAGAAGCCAAAGCAAAGGTGGAAAAAATCAAGACGTTAAGGAGCTGAACAGAAGATTTCAAAGGGCAGTGTGGAAAGCCAAAGCAAAATATTATAATGAAATGTGAAAAGACCTAAGGTCAGAAAATCAAAAAGGCCAAACTCACTCAGCATTTCTTAAGATGGAGGAACTAAAGAACAAATTAAAGCCTTGCGTTGCAGTACTTAAGGATGGTATGGGCAGAATATTGAATGATCCAGGAAGCATTAAAAGAAGATGGAAGGAGTATACAGAATCACTGTATCAAAAAGAATTGGCTGACATCAAAGAATTTTATGAAACAACATATGATCAAGAGGCAATGGTGATCAAGGAGAAAGTTCAAGCTGCTCTGAAGGAATTAGCAAAAAGCAAGGTCCCAGGATATATTTAAACAAACAGATGCTTCCCTGGATGTACTCAGCAGGTTGTGCCAAGAAATCTGGAGGACAACTGACTGGAAGAGATCCATATATATTCCTATTCCCAAAAGAGTGTGAACACCAGCAAAATCCTGCTGATGATTATTAAAAAAAATGACTGGAACAGTACAATGACAAAGAACTACCAGAAATACAAGCTGAAATTAGAAGAGGTTGTGGTGCTAGAGACTATGGAGGTAGGGCACTTCCCTGGCACACATCCTTCTCTATTTTGAACCATGACACAACCCTGCTTGCTGAAACTGAAGAGGATCTGAAGCGCCTGCTGCAGAGTCAAGGACTGCAGCCTACAATATGGATTGAGGCTCAATATCAAGAAGACAAAGATTCTCACCACTGGACCAATTGGCAGGATCAGGATGGATGGTGAAGAGATTGAGATTGTACACAGCTTTAGTTTGTTTGGCTCTGTAGTCAACAGTCTTGGCACCAGCAGCCAGGAAATTAAAAGGCGCATTGCCATGGGAAAGTCTGCTGTTAGGGACCTCTCCAAAGTACTGAAGAGCAATGGTGTCTCTCTGGAGACTAAGGTGCGTCTGATACAGGCTATGGTCTTCGCAATCACTTGTTATGCATCACAGAGTTGGACAATGACCAGGGAGGATAGAAGGAGAATTGATGCCTTTGAGCTGTGGTGCTGGAGAAGAGTATTGAGAATACCATGGACTGCTAGGAAAACAAACAGATTTGTCCTGGAAAGGGTTAAACTGGGTGGCTCCTTGGAGGCAAGGATTCTGAGGCTCCGTATAACATACTTTGGACATGTTGTGAGGAGAGACTGGTCCTTGGAGAGGGACATCATGCTTGGGAGGGTGGAGGGACAGCACAGGAGAGGAAGGCCCTCTATGAGGTGGATTGATTCAGTCACTGGGATAATTGGGATGGGAGTGTCAGAGACAGTGCGATTGGCACAGGACAGAGCAGAGTTTAGGGCTGCTGTACATAGGGTCACTATGAGTCGCAAGCGACTCGACGGCACATAACAACAACAACAACAACATTGTTTTCCTTGCTCTGTTCTGACAGCTGCCTCTTGGCCCAAGCATAAATGTCGTGTCAGCACAATCAAGTGTTCTGGCATTCCCATTCTTCTCAGAGTCAGCCACAGTTTGTTGTGTTCCACAGAATCAAATGCCAGAGTCAATGTGTCCTATCTCCGCATCTTTTCAATCTATGCAGAACAGATCACCTGGGAGATTGGGCTCTATGAGGAGTAATGTGGATCAGGATTAGAGGAAGACTCATCGACAACATGTGTTATGCAGATGACACAACCTTGCTTTCTGAAACTGAAGAGGACACGAAGCACTTGCTGCAAATGGTTAAGGATTGAAGCTCAACATCAAGAAAACATTCTTACCACTGGGTCAATTGGCAGCATCATGATAAATGGCAAAGAGATTATTGTTAACAGCTTTGATTTGTTTGGCTCCACGATCAACACTCTTGGTACCAGCAGCCAGGAAACCAAATTACATTGGGAAATCTGCTTTCAGGGACCTCTCCTGAGTACTGAAGAGCATCAGTGTCAGTCTGGAGACTAAGGTGCACCTGATACAGGCCATCGTCTTCTCAATCACTTGTTATGCATCAGAAAGCTGGACAATGACTAGGGATAATAGAAGGAAAATTGATGCCTTTGAGCTGTGTTGCTGGAGAAGAGTATTGAGTACACCATGGACTGCTAGGAGAACAAACAAGTTCATCCTGAAGAGAATAAAACCAGGCTGCTCCTTGAAGGCAAGAATGCTGAAGAGCTCCATCTGACATATTTTGGACATGTTGCAAGGAGGGACTGACCAGTCCTTAGAGAGGTACATCATGCTTGGGAGGGTGGAGGGACAGTGTAAGAGAGGAAGACCCTCCATGAGAAGGATTGACTCAGTGTCTGGGGTAATGGGAGTAGGCGTGTCACAGACACTAAGGCTGGCTCAGGATAGAGCAGGGTTCAGAGTTGTTGTACATAGGGTCACTATGAGTCACAAGTGACTCAACAGAATATAACAACATACATGCTTCCCACTCATGGTCCTTTGGCTAACGTGGCCACATCATTAAGCAGAATTTAATTGCTTTTTCTTTTGGCTCAAAAACCTCACCTCTTTGCACTACATCATCCAGCCTCTTATTAGCAGAAGTCAGCAATGTTCTGCAAAAGGTAGTAGTTGATACAATTCAAAGGAAGATTTCTGGTGGGCTCCACCCTATGCAATCTTAATATCAACACTAAGACAAAAAGTTGAAAGGTAAGTTCAGCAAATTTGGAGGCAGCCTCAAATGATGAAGGAGAGCAAATGGGCTGGTTCATAGTTTCGGGGTAAAAATAAAAATAAAAAACTTAAAAAACAAAACTTAATATGATGAATCCAGAGAGCAATAAAGCGAAAGCCAACACTTGGGCACAAAGGTCTAAGTTTCTGACCTTGAAAAGGAGTGGACATAGTTCAATGAAAACATAAGAGAAATACAAACTCTCAACTTTAGGAGGTGTGCAGAGTGTGAGAAAAGATAAAAACTAAATTAAAATATAAGTGAATGGCCCTCTAGGCTTTACTCATCAGAGTGCAGTTCCCAACTGAGCAGGGACCCCATTTCTATGACCTGGAGAACTGTGCTCCCCAATCAGTGCTGTGTCTTAGAAGGGACTAAAGAAAGCAAGGTCTGCTGGGACTAGTGAGACAAATAGGATAAAAGCATACAAAACCACATCATAGGAGACATGTCTTAAAGGAACTAAGCCTGTTTCTTCTGAAAAGAAAACACTATGGAGGCGTGTGATCTCAAGTAATGGGATTTGTTCCACAGGGCTCCAAGGGATTTCAATGAGAGACATTGAAAAAGAAGAGAAATTTCAGTGTAGTATCAGAAATGCTTTCCAATAAGTAAACAACACAAAGACAGACTGGGCTGAAGGAATTAGTCCTGAATTCCGAGGTACCAAAGCTAGGCCTGATAAATGCTCTTTTTGCCAAGATGTAGGTGCTCCAGGCTATTATTCCTGAGATGTCGTAACAGACACTCCCATTTTCATAGGGGTTTCTCAGATTTGAAGTGAAAAGTACATAGATTTTCAGACTTACAGATTTTGTCTTGATGTTGACTTCCCTGAACATGTTGTTGTTGTGTATGGTCAAGTCAGGTTCAACCCATTACTAGTCCTCTACTGGGTTTTCAGAGACAGTTAATCACTTTTATTTTATTCTAGTTTTAATCATTTCTATTTTATTTTACTTTAATCACTTTTAATTTCATTTTTATCTTTTCTCACATGCTGCACACCTCCCAAAGGTGAGATGTGAGACTGCTCATCCTTTTCCTACAAAGCAGCTGGTGGATTTGACCCATGTGCCTTCAGGACTTCAGTACAGCTTCTTCTTACCACTAGGCCACCAGAGTTAAACATAAGAGTATCTTATTAACTCCAGTTAGTGGTGCATTAGGGAGCTTTTGTGGTAGTTTATTACTGTTACAGTAACACTACCAGGAACTCCAGTTTTAACCATAATTAATATTTAAATAGTAAGTGGTATAGCATGGTACATCATGAATTGGATTGCTAACCAAAAGGTTGACAGTTTGAATCTCTGTGGAAGAAAAGTGGGCAGCCTACTTCTTTAACGACATATATTATTGTTGTTGTTGTTGTTGTTGTT
>NW_006400066.1:1773289-1785969 GCF_000299155.1 Elephantulus edwardii | reverse complement strand
TCCAACCCATGATCTGACAGCTTGTATCTTAAGCTTTCTTGGCTTCTGTGATTCCAAACACGTCAACTGCTGACATTTTTTTTTCTTTTGACCAGTTAAGGACATAAAGCCTTTGAAATTTGATGAAGGTTCCCTGAGTTGGAATCAACTTGAGAGCAATTACATTTTTAGCATAACTTACCCAATGCTTTTCTAGGTGTTTTTACAAACACAGACTCATTTAACCTTAGAAAGTAGGTTTCATTATTCTATCTATTATAAAATAAGGAAACTAAGACATGGAGAGATACAGCAAGTTTTTCAAGGTCACATAGTGGAAATAAGATTTGAATCCAGTCTGCCTAGATCCATAGTCCAGAATCAGAACCATATTTTTCCCTACTTAAGTCTTCATTTAGTTTAACAATCTTGTCAGGGTCCGGTCAATGCATCTGCCCCTTTCAGAGGTCACACGCTTAATCCAATTGTGTTGCTGACCTTGGCACATTTTTTGGAACTCCTCTTTTGGAGACAAGCAAAAAAACCCCAGCACAGTTTTCTGAACATTCCCAAGAGGCAAATTTTACTCAGTTGAGTCTGGGTTTAATTTTCTGAAAATGGTTTCAAGTTGCTTGTAGTTAAATCAGATGAACAGAGTGGCTGGATATTATCATTCAAGGGTTAGGGCAATAAATGCCACTGAGACAATGAGTCTAATTTTTTTAATGGTCTCCTACTGGCTTTGAAGCAGCAGACAGGTGGTGACTGACAACAGCAGCATCAGGAGCCAAGGCAACCTGTATTTTAAAGGGACCGTACTCACCTGGATGTGCAGATTATGATGATTATTTTTAAAGTTCATGACTACATAGATGTGCCCTCTGCTTGTAAAAAAAACAAACAAACAAAAAAGCTGTTCCTGCATTTATTAAGAAATAAAAAGGAGGGAGGAGAAGGCACCATATCTCAACTCACTCTTGTGCTGTGGGGTCAAATCCCCCACAAGAAGTTTACTATAAATCACACAGGAGAAGATTACCCATCTTTCTCCCATAGAGCCAAGAGTGGATTAAAGCTGCCAGAGAGGGTGCCATCTCTGAGTTAGCAGCACAATTCAGTGCAAATGATGCAGTCAAAGTTCCCTAAAGCATTGCATTGTTGTTGATGTTGATGTTATTGTGTGATTGTGGTTGTTAGGGGCTGTCAAGTTGAGTACGACTCATATGACCTTATGAACAACAGATATGAACTCTGAGTGGATCATAACAAATTATGCCTAATATCAAGAAGAACGAGAATTCTGGAACATTTAATTGTGCTCATGTGAAACCTATACCTAGACCAAGAAGCTGTTGTGTGAACAGACCAAGGGAACAATACATAGTTTAAAATTAAGATGGGAGTACACCAGGATTTTATTTTATCTCCATACCTATTCAATCTATATGCTGAGCAAGTTATTCAAGAAGTTGTACTCTATGAAGAATATGGCATCAAGGTTGAAGGAAGATTCATCAATAACCTGTGTTATGCCAATAAAACAGCCTTACTGGCATAGTCAATAAAACATAAATAGACATTCCTCTGATATTCTTTACTAACCCCTGGAGTGGTGAGTTTTTACTACTGGACCAATAGGCAACATCATGATAGATGGAGAAAAGATTGAAACTGTCAACAACTTGATTTAACTTGGATTCACAATGAACATCTTTGGTGTATAATCAGGCAGGAAATCAGGAGATGTATTGCACTGAAAAAGTTTATAGTCAGGGACCTCTCCAAATTATTGAGAAGCAGTGATGTCAGTTTAAGGATTAAAATGCATCTAATACAGGCCATGGTCTTTCTGATCTCTTGCTAAGCATCTGAGAGCTGGACAGTGAATAAGGGTGATAGAAGAAGAATTTATGTCTTTGAGTTGTGGTGTTGGAAATGAGTACTGAACATCACACAGACTGCCAAAAGAACAAACAAATATGTCTCAGAGCAAGTGCACCCACAGTGCTCCTTGGAGGTGAAGGTGATAAAACTTTGTATCACATACTTTGGGCATGTTGCTACTGTTGTTGTTATGTACCGTTGAGTCATTTGTGACTCATAGCCACCTTATGTACAACAGCCCTGAAACCTGCTCTATCCTGTGCCAACTTTACTGTCTCGGACACAACTACCCTCATTACCCCAATCACTGTAACAATCCATCTTGAAGCACTTGTTGCAGAAGATCCAAGAATACAGCCTTCAACATGGATTGCATCTCAACATCAAGAAAGCACCACATAGAATAGTACCTGAATACACAGTCCTTCATTTAATGACATTAAGAAACATTTAGTAACAAAGATTAAGGGGTAGTAACAAGAAACATAACAACTTCTCATGTGATGGATCTGGGTTAGAACTCCACCCTGGCCATTTCCTACTTTTCTGACCTTAACAGTAAAATAAAAAATAAGTTGTAAAAATCAAACCAAACCAATTGCTGTCAGTCTCAACTTGTGGCAATTCAAAGAAGATCCTTGCTCCATAAACACGATCTTCAGAGGCAATGGTTAAAACTCTATAATCATAATTTGTGGAGCAGGAAGGCGTATTACATTACCTTGTCAGGTTGCCATCAGAATTTTATGTAATATGAGTAAATAAATCTGACACAAAGTGGATAATCAAAGGCAGATACTAAACCGAATCTTTGGATCCACAATGAACACCCTCAGCAGCGGAAGTCACTGGAAAAGTCTGCTGGACTTCTCCTAATTACTGAGCAACAACGTCAATTTGAAGACTAAGGTAAGCCTGATCCAGGCCATGATCTTTTTAAACCATTTGCTGTGCATTTGAAAGGTGGATAATGAAAAAGGATGACAGAAGGATTGATACCTCTGAACTCTGGTGTTGGAGAAGAGCACGCAATATCCCATGGACTGTCAAAAGAACAAACAGATATGTCTTAGAGAAAGTGCAGCCGAAAGGCTTCTCGGAAACAAAAATCACAAAGCTTTATCTCACATACATAGGGCATGTTACTAGAAGGGGCTATTCCTTGGAAAGGGACATCATGCTGAGAAGTGGAAAATCAACAGAAGAGTGGAAGACCCAACAATGGGCTCAAGTGTGTCAGACATTGTAAGGATGGCACAAGATAAGATAGGGTTCAGATTATAAGGACAATGTGAATCATACTAAACTGAACAACACCTAATACAACAGCAAAAAGACAGAGACGGGGAAGAAGTGCAACAATGAATGAATGCAAATCCAAAATCTCTGTAAATGTTCATTAAAATTATTTAAAAAAAATTAAAGAGACTGCAGTGCAGTGCAATGCAGTGTCGTGTAGTGCAAGCATAAGTTTTATATGCACTAGGAAACGAAACAAAACAAATAAAATGACTAATTTTCTAGCAAAAAACAAACAAACAAATGAAACTCAAGCCAAGTGGTTCTCACATCTCCTTCAAATCACTTCCTTTCCCTTCTCTCCGTTTTAAGTCAATTTATAAATCCCTTGATCCTAAACCTGGTTAGTGTAAATGTGTGAGCATTTATGTGGAATATGTTCTTACACATGATCAAAGATTGCAGCTTTCATTATCAAGAAAACAGGATTCTTCACCACCAGACCAATAAGCAACATCGTAATGAATAAAAGACTGAAGCTGTAAAAATTTCATTTTACCTGGATTGATCAATACTCAACATTCATGAAAGCAGCAGTCAAGAAATAAAAGATATTATGCACACAAAAAAAAGACAAAGTAGATAATAAGTCAGTCTCTCTCTCTCGCACTAGCTCTCTCTCTCTCTCTCTCTCACACACACACACACGCACATTTCCTAGATATTGCAAATGGTTATGTACTTGCCTAGTAAACATTGGTCTTCTAGTCTACCCAAGAAGAGCCTCAGAAGAAAAGCCTGGAGATTGTCAGAAGGGGGTAGCCATTGAAAACCCCGTGGAGTGCAATTCCACCCCAGTGAATGCGAATCAGAATTGTTACACCTCCACCTGCTTTGATTTTGGCTCTCAGATTTGCAGAATATATACACAGAGCACATAACTTCATAAAAGTATTGCCTAAAATAAACATGCCTACTGCTCCAATCTGTTCACCGTGCAGAACTTCTGAGAGCAGGCTTGGGACTCAGTAGGGGAAAAAAATGTTTTAAAATTTTTATGGCCCCTTAGCAAGGATCAACTTGCAGTTTATACTGGCTTCACTACTCTCTGACTACCTCTTCCATCACCGCAGAGTGTGTAAACCTGACACCCAGACACAGACTCGCACCCTCTAGGCTCCACTGTCCCCCACGCCACATCAGGACGGCTGCAGCTGTGAAGGCTGTCCCCAAGCAAGGGTGCCCCACAAGTCCAAGTGAAGCTAAAATCCAGCCAGAGATCCCAGCCCCTAAGCAGGTGCCAGGGACAACGGTGACCACTCAGGGAACACTTTTGGCACACAGGTACTGGCTGTGTTTTGTCTGTTAGACGGTTTTGTGTCTCTTTTATCTTTTTTCTCATTTTCTCAAGTCATTGCATATATCACCAGTCCACCAGCCATCACAGTGCATTTTTTGTTTCTTTTTTTAACTTAATTAAGCCGCCAATTTTGAAAAATCAGGATGCTCGGTGCACAACCATCACATTAGCATGGATTTGTGGTGACCCTATCTTACAGAGAAGAACTGCCCCATAGGGTTTTGAAAGCTGTAAGCATTTGTGGAAGCCGACTATAATATCTTTTCCCATAGGATGACTGGTGGGTTCAGACTATATAATATCTTTTACCCATAGGGTGACTTGGTGGGTTCAAACAATGAACTTTTCTGTTGGTAATTGAGCACTTAACCGCTGTGCCATCAGAGTTCTTGGAGCAAACTCTCAAATGTGTAATCCTGATGTTGTCATTTTAAAGCTATGACAACACAGTGCCCTTTGCACTGTAACTCTATCTGTATTTAGTAAGGAGCGGGGGGAAGGCAGCTTGGCAAAGGTGTCAAATAGGAGATTTGTGCGCATTCACTGTCTTTTACTTTGGTAGCCTGGTGGTAAGGAGTTGTACTGACAACCCAAAGGTGTGTGGTTCAAATCCACCAGCTGCCCCACAGGAGAAAGATGGGCAATCTCCTGTGTGATTTACAGACTCTGAAAACCTGCCAGAGGGTCAGATTAAGATTCGACAGGACATAACACCGTAACAGTGTCTGAGTAGCACGGTCCTTCTCTAGGTGAAGAGTGTTGCAAATGGCCAGCACACTGGCTGACTCGCGTAGGTCTGACGAAAGTCCTCGCGATCTAATTCTGAAAGATCAGTCCCGGAAACGCCATGGAGCCTGTGTTCAGTGTGAAGGCAGTTCCTCCATAGATGACAGCAGAGGGCAGAGACGCGAGCAGCTCAAAGCAGGAGCCCACTGCGCCCCCTCTCGGCTCGGCATGGACAGGGCCGACTCCCAGCGGGCAGCACCGGGTACACGGAGCGGAGGCCAGGGCGTCCCCGCACCGACACAGCTCCCTCACCTCCGCACCTTCCATCGCCCGAAGTCCAGCGGGGAGCCTCCTGCTGTGGCCGAGCAAAGTCAGTGCTCACGAGGAAGGCTGCCAGCAAAACGCAAGCCAGCCGCCCGGGCTGTGATTGCCTTTCTGTGGTTTCTTTTCTTGAAATGGTCAGGAAGAGGTGATGGTTGAAGGGAGACGTCCTGTCCCAAGACCAGGAAGGAGAAGCCGGCAGAAACGTCATTACTGGAAAGCACGCCTCGGTGACACTCAGGACAGCTTTGCAAACTCTAGGGATTCTTGGAGATGCAAAGGCTGATGCCCGCGGGCGCTGGTCAACCAGCACAAACAGCGTGCGGAGCTGAACACAGTGCACTATTTATAGCCAAAGCGCAGTGAGCCGGTGATCCCCGCTTAGCCTATTTTATGAAAGCGCACTCCAATGCTCTTGTCATCTACTCGTCTCTCTCTGGGATTCTCCTCTGCACCTTGAAAACAAAAAATTGTAATAAGACCCGTTTTGTGTGACTCAAATTTGACCTGAGGCACAAGTGGAGAGGAACCCCGGTGGCCCAGTGGTTAAGAGCTCTGCGGCTAACCAAAAAGTGGGAAACTGGAGACACAACGATGGGTCCTCCGGCTTCGACCCAAGATTGACAAGCCTAGAAACAGTGGGGTAGTTCTGTTCTCCAGGAATCAGGGGCATTGAATAGGATTCGAACTAATGACGCAATAGCAATGAGTTTGGTGAGACACGTGCAGGATTTCCAAAGTCCCTCCTCACACTGAAGGAACGTCCTTCAGCCCTTACAGTGCTGACAGCCGTGGGTGCCAAAGCTTCCAGAAATCTGCGGCAGCCCAAGTGCTGAGAAGACATGAGATGCTGTTACCTAATAAAAACGCCCATCAATACAGAATGATGAACTACCATCAGAAATGAATCAATGGAAAAGACAGGCCGGAATGCGAGATGATAAAAATCACTTAAATTTTGTGTGACCTTAAAGAGAGTGATGTGATACGTTTTTCTAAGTCCCTCGGCAAGCACAGTGAGAGCCATGGCTGTTAATGTAGATGGAGCTAGCCAGAGAACTGGATGGGGTCTTTCCCCCTTTCTTGGGCAGCCTGCAGTCAATATGCTGACTTCTTCCAGGAGGCTGCGGTGGAAGCAGCACCAGCTAAGGAGACAACTGATTTCTTTAATCAGCACCAGCTAAAGAGACAATTGATTCCTTGGAGAGGCTCCTGGTGGTAGCACTGCGCACAGCAGAGCCTCCTTGGTAATTTAGAACAGTGGCCAGCAGGGTCATATCACCCTTGTCTGGTGTCTCAACCCCAATAGTGGCTGTGGCACCGAGTTCCTGAATGATTTTCTACAGCTGTTCCAGATTTTCCATGGGCTCACCTTTTAAATTAAAAGAATTTCTGCACTTTCAAGAATTTGAAAACAAAGCCATGTGTGAGAATATGAGATCCACTCATATGCCCTTGCAAGAAATAGGTTGCATTCCTTCCTCTACACTCCGAAAGGGGGGGGGGAGACAATTCCTTTGTTACAGAATGTTATATATGTAAATAATCTCAACTTCATCTTCAGCATGTTCCCATGTTGTTTCAATTTACTGAACTTTTAAAATACATCCATTGTTCTCTTTTAATAGATTCTGGCACATTTTCAGAAATTGGGCATATGAACAAATTAGTAAAATGAGCAAGCACCATTCAGCAAGCACTAAAGGCACAAATAGCTCTAAAATGCATATAAAGCAAGGCCAGAACAGATTTTATAATGCTACCTAAGTTTTCTTACGTCACTTCACTCTTAGTATTTTAGCACGTTTTTGTTTTTAAGGTAATTATGTGATATAGTGGAAAGAACAAGGAAATGTGGCTTAAGATTCTGATTTTCTAATTAAATAATTTTTGTGAGCACGAGTAAATGGCTTACCTTCTCTAATTATCTTTTGGTCATTTAATTAGGTGGAATTGGTAACGCTCACAACACAGAACTATCAGGATTAATGAGTTTGTATGTCAAATGGCTTGTGTAGGCTGTGACATTGTGTAAGGGCTCAATAAAAGCAGGCTCCTCCAACAGTAGGAGTATATACATATACATATACATATACATATACATATACATATACATATACATATACATATACATATACACACATATATATGTATATATATACCATTTTCTATTACACCTGGAGAATGCAATAATTTTATAAGGATTGGGTTAAAGAGAACATGGAGGGGGGGGAGGTTTTCCTTAAGACCATTGGTTAATCAATGAAATAGTGAGATTCTACTTGGAGGGCCTTGAGTTAGCAACCCAACTCCTTATCCATTTGTTCTTGATTACCAAGAACAAACAAGTAAGTCTTGGAGGAAGTACAGTCAGAGTTCTCCTTGGAGTCAAAGATGATAAAGCTTCATTTTTCATTTTTTTAGGCAGGTTGCTAAGAGAAGCTATTCCTTGGGGAGGGACATCATGCTTAGAAAGATGAAGTGTTGGCAAAAAAAAAAGGAAGGCGCTCAACCAGTTGTATTGACACAGTGACTGCCACAATGGGCTTAGTGTGTCAGAAAGTGTGAGGATGGCACAGGTTAGGACAGGGTTCCATCTGTTGTTAATAGGGTTGCTACAGGTCGACTTGACTCCACAGCACCTAACAACAAGAAGTCCAAGTGCCTTTGAATTGGCAGCCCAGCTCCTTACACACTGGGCTATCAGAGCTTTAAAGGGAGCCTAGTGGGTAAGGAGTTGTGTTGCTAACCCCAAGGCAAGCAGTTCAAATTCACCAGCTTCTCCAAGGGAGAAAGATGTGTCAATTCTCCCATGAGTTTTGCAACCTTTGAAAACCCACTATAGGGTCATCTATGAGTAAGTTCTAACTTAAAGGCCATGAGTTTGAATGAATTTACAATATGCTTTAAAATCTGGAAATATGAGTCCTCTCAATTCATTCTTTCAATGTTGCTTTGGCTAGTCAGGGCTTCTTGTCAACTCCACAGGAAGTTAAAGGATGTATCTTACTTAGACTCACAATCAACACCCTTGGTACCAGAACTCAAGAAGCTGTGTTTTTCTATTTGGAAAATCTGCTATCAAGGACTTCTCCATGGTGTTAATTAGCAATGGTGTCAGCTTAAAGACTGAGGTCTGTCTGATCCAAACCACAATTTTTTCAATTACTTGCTATGCATTTGAAGGACAGCGACTAAGGATGACAGACAAAGAATTGATGCCTTTGTGTTGTGCTTTTGGAGAAGAGTATTGAATATCCCAAGAAAACCCAAAAGAACCAACGGATATATCTTAGAGAAAGTGAAACCTAGATGCTTCTTAAAGGCAAAGCTGGTGATGCTTCATCTCACATACACTGGGCCTGTTGTCAGAAAGGGCCAGTCTTTGGAAAAGGACATCATGCTTGGAAACGGCAGAGAAAGAGGGGGATATCCTTAAGGAGATGTTCTGACACAGTGAATGTAACAATGGACTCGAGTGTATCAGAGATCATGAGGAGAGCACAGGATAGGGTAGGGTTCAGATCTAGTGTTCATAGGGTTGCTATGAGTTGTAGTTGACTCAGTGGCACATAACAATGATAATTAACGTTTCCATTTCTGCAAAGAAGGCTGTCTGAATTTTGATCAGGATTACACAGGTGATATGACCATCTTAACACTATTAAGTCTTCCAATCCTTGAACAGAGAACATCTTTCTATTTATTTTGTCTTATTTTCTTTTTTTTAGTAGTGTTTTATCATTTTAATTGTACAAATCCTTCATGACCCTTAGGTTAGATTTGTCTATAGGTGTTTATTTTATTCTATTAGATGCTATGTTAGATGGAATTGTATCCCAATTTCCCTTTCAAATCAAATGCAGCTGATGTTTGTTTGCTCCCCTGGTACTGTAAAACTTCACTACATTCTTCAATTAACTGTAGAGGTTTTGGATTTTCTCTATACTGGATCATATCATCCACAAATAGAGAGAATTGGACTTTTTCTTTTCTCATCTAAATACTTTTTCTTGTCTTGCCTTATCATTCTTACTTTCATTTTTTATTTTTGTTATTTGCATCTTTTCTTTTCTTTGTCAATCTAATTAAAGACTATTGTCCGTGCTATTGTTCTTTTCAAAGAACAAATTTCTGATTTTTTCAACTCTCTCTATTCTTTCTGTTCAGAGTTTATTTATTTCTGTTCTTATTCTTGTTATTTCCTTTCTTTGATACATGCAGGTATGCTTTCACTTCTTATTCTAGTTTCTGAGTTATGGAATTAGGCTACTGATTTGAAATCTGTCATCTCTTTCCATGTAGGAATTTATTAGCATAAGTTTTCAATAGAGCGCTGCCTCCACTAAATCCTGTGTTAGTGTTTGCTTTTGTTTTCATTTGACTCCTGGAAATTTGTGACTTCATCCTTAACCCATTGTTTATGTTACATATATGTGTATTTTCTTTTACTGAGATCTAGTTTCATGTCATTATAGTCAGATAAAATATATTATTTCCCTTTTAAAAAATTCTTTATGATGTAAGATGTAGTCTATCCTAGAGAATGGATAGACCACGTGTGCACCAGAGCAGAATGTATATCATGTTGGTGGATGGAATGTTCGATACATGTCTGTTCGGTCTGCTGGTATTATGGTGTCCACTTCAGGTTCTCTGCCTCCTTATTTCTTTCTAAACATCCTTTCTAATATTGAAAGTAGTGTGTAGCTGTATCTATCGTTATAGATACGATTATCATAGTGTTCTATCTCATACTAGGTGAGGTTGTTTCTTGGAAAGAGACATCGTGTTTGGAAAGATGGAGGGTCAGTGAAGTAAGGAAGACCACCAATGAGAGGGATTGACACAGTGACTTCAGCTATGGGCTCTAGTGTGTCAGACATGAGAAGGATGTTCAAATATGTTGTAGGGTCACTATGAGTTATAATTGACTGGACAGCACCTAACAACAATACAATGTGTGTGTGTGTGTGTGTGTGTGTGTGTGTGTGTGTGTGTGTGTGTGTGTGTTGTGTACCATCAAGTCAGGAATGACTCATAGCTGACCTTTCAGCAGGTTTTCAGAGGCAATAATTACACAGGAGGAGATTGTCCATCTTTTTCTCACAACAAGACAGTTTCAATAAATAAAGCATTGTCTTTTTTTTTAAAGTCTTATTTTATACTGGTTTACTTACAAAGTTCCTATACATTGTTTTTCACACTGGATCTTTCCCCTTTCCTTTACCCACCACTCCCTCCACCCATCAAATTGTGTGACCCTATGATTAACCTCCCTCCCATTCCCACCTCTCTGTTCCCCTCCTCCCTTGGATCCTTTCACATGTTCTATAATAAGTATTTGTCCTTATGGGACTGAGTTAATTAATTTACCATCATGCTCTTCAGTCCTTCCCAAGTTAGGTAGTGATTTACAAAATCATTGCTCCTGTGTGCTGCATAGTATTCCATTGTCTGAATGTACTGTAAGTTCTCAATCCATTTGATTTTGGTTGGATATTTGGGCTGTTTCCATGTTCTTCTTCTTTTTTTTTTTTTTTACTGTGTTAAAAAAAAGTGTTAGAGTTGTTTGGGGCACACATGTTTGAAAGATGTAATGTTTCCATGTTCTTGTGATGGTTAATAACGCTTCTATGAACATTGGTGTACAAGTCTCCATTTTCGCCTCAGTTCTCATTTTCTCAGGATATATTCCAAGCAGTGGAATAGCTGGGTTATATGGAATTACTATGCTCAGCTTTCGGAGGAAATGCCAAATTGCCTTCCCAATTTTAAAATCCTACCATGAGAGTATTAAGAGTTCCCATCTCTCCACATCCTCTCCAACTTGCTGTCCTGTTAAACTTTGCTGCTGCTACTGGAGTCAGATGGTATCTCATTGTGGTTTTGATTTGTATCTCTCTTATTGCAAGTGATTCTGAGCATTTCTTCATGTGTCTGTTGGCCATCCGAATATATTCCTCTTTGAAAAGTCTTTCTGTCTTCTGTCTATGATGTAATTGTGTTATCAGTCTTTTTCTAGTGGAGGCCCTGTAGGGTTCTGTACACTTTTTATATGACACCCTTTTCAGAAATGGTATTGCAAAAAAAAAAAAATCATTGTCCTTTTATGCAAATAGCATGCATTTTTTTATGTTTGGGTTTGGGGTGTTGTTTTTTTTTCCATATAAGCAAGCTGCGTGCATTTCTCCCCATTGCCTTTCCATTTACAATAATAATACTAAGCTCTTGAAAATGTATCTGGGTGGTATATTAACTGTCTCTCTCAATGGAAAAACATGGACTGAAGCTAGATCAAGGTAGAGCAGTGGGCTGCGTGCTTACATCCCCTTCCCCACCCATATCCCTACCTCCACCTCTTCTTTGCCATGCATTTCTTATTGTCCACCTGTGGCTGCTGGCATCTTGAATTTGTCCCCTATGACCACAACCCCCACTCAGCAGTCCTTCCCAGCTCTGGTTCTCCCTGGGCTCCAGAATCATCAAGCTTCTGAGCCTATAAATCGTTACAGGAGGAAACTGCCTCCTCTTTCCCCTTCAGAGCAGCTAGCGCATTCGAACTGCCTACCTTTTCATTAGCAGCCCAAGGTGGACAATTTTATCAACTCACACTTTTTTTTATTACAAGCAACAACAATTGTTGTGAGATTTTTGGCTAACAAGTGGCCCAAATTAAAGTAAGCTTTTGCTGAGCATGGAAATAGTTTTTTCTCTTTTCAAGTAAAAATCTGATAATGCAGAAGTCAGAAGCAATGATTTTGAAAAATGCTATGTAACATGAGGGAGGCTAGAGAGCATTATGCTGAGTGAACTAAGAATGACAAATATTGCAAAAGGCCATTATTTTAAAAACAGAAGGATAACTAGTAAGATGTGTATGGATTTCCAAAGAGGGAAGGAAAGGGAGCAGAGGCCTGAAGGTAGGGAGAGGGAAGTCACAGGATCACAAGAGTTTGATAGGTAGAGAGAAAGGGGGAAGCATTAGAAAAAAATCCAGTGGGGACCAAAAAATATGAGGTATTAGTTGGCAGAGACCAATGGTGATTACTTTCATATAACACGATGTATGGGAATGATTGTAAGAAATATAATGTCAATGAAAAACACCAACAACAACAAAAAAGAAATATACCAATGTGTTGTCGTTGTTGTTGTTGTTGTTGTTGTT
>NW_006400066.1:1760698-1772082 GCF_000299155.1 Elephantulus edwardii | reverse complement strand
AATAATAATAATAATAATAATATAAAAAAGAAAATTAATACCAATGTATATTATTTTAAAAGTGGAAGGAAAAATGAAAACTTATCTGAACTGGGAGTGGTAATCTGATAATAGTCAAAGAACTCTTAATCTAACACAAGATATTTGTACAATTTCTCTGCCGATTAAAATTATCCAGGTGTGGTGTTCTTTTATTTTAAAAATCTGCATAGTCTATTCACAAGAGATACTCCACTTCACTTAGATTACATATGACAAGTTTGTGATATTTGCTATTATCATTTATGTGCTCCTGTTTGTATTGTCTTCCTTAATTCGAATATGCAACTATTTAGTCAGTTATGAAAGCAAAGGTAAGTCAGCCTTAGGTACCTCTGCACAACTGATAGGATGACTTACTTGGGAAGGTTAGAATCACCGCCACCAACCTATAGTACTGTACTCATCTTGTCGTCATGGACACCTAAAGCCAAATGAAAATACATTAGTGAGGGTCATCCGCATGTAGCCAGAATGTAAATAACAACTTGGTTTTAATGATGCATAGAACTGAACATCCCATAGACAGCCAAGAGAACGAACAGATAAGTCTTGGAGATGGTGCAGCCAGAGTGCTCTTTGGAGACAAGAATGATGAAGCTTCACTTCTCATACTTTGGATGTGTTACTAGGAGGTCCTGTTCCTTGAAGAGGGACATGATTCTGGGAAAGGTGAAGGGTCAGGGAAGGAGAGAAAGACCTTCAACCAAGTGGATTAACACAGTGACTGCTGCAATGGCCTCTTGTGTGTCAGGAAGTGTGAGGAAAACACAATAAAGAAAAGGGTTAAGATATTTCATTCTTGGGGTCGCTATGAGTTATACTTGACTCAACGACACCTAATAACAATTTTGCATATTTGCTATGATGCTGTACTGATTTCTATATGCATCAGAAAACTCCATAGTAAAGCTCAGTATTTTCAAAACTATTAACTTCCAGGGACCTTCATACAACATGTGCCCAGGTCTGATACATTACTTGGTAGTCTGCCTGGTTTGCAATGGGTTGAAGGAGAGAGAGAACCTAGAATGATCCCCACATTTCTGGCTCTCATGATGAGGAGATCATGGCAGGACCAGCATGATGAGGAGAGGCTGTAATAGGAATTGTTGAATCTGAATCCATGTGAGTGATATAGAAAGAAACAGAGGAGAGGAAGAAGAAGAGGGAAGAAAAAAAATGAATGAACAGACAAGTTGGGTGAAAGGAAGGGCAATAAAAAACATATAAATAAAAACAGATCAGTGCCAGAGTAGATTTCAGCTCCCAGCAGGACAGAGTGGAGTTGTCTATAGGTAAATCCTCACAGAAGCCCGCCTCTCCTTTTTTGCCATGGAGTGGCCATGAATTTGAACCACTGACCGCTATTCTGTTCCTAGGCCAGTGCTTGACCCACTGTGCCTCTAGGTCCCCTTAAAAATTACTAATCTGCCTGCTATTAACTAAATATTATTGAAAACATTACAGTAAACATCAAGAGAAATCACATGATTAAGTTATCTGACAAACAGTAAAAAAAGAATGAGAAAAAGACAGGAAGAAAAGAGAGAGCCAGTACAAGGCTGTTTCAGGGTGGCTGTGGTTCTGGGGAAGGTCATCCAAAGACAGACTCAAGTTAGTAGAAAGAAAGCTCAGGACCACACCCTGAGGAATATAGACACTAAAGACCGTGCAGAGGAAGCACCGTCATTAAAATAAACTGACAAGGAGCAATGAGCTCGAAAAGTACTATGTAACTTGGGAGAGACTGAAGAGCATTTGCTGAGCTAACCCAGTCAGTCTCATAAGGACAAACACTGCATAAGACCATTACTGTAAAAATAGAAGGATAACTAGTAAAAGGTTTATGGGGGTCCAAGGCCGGAGGGGGTAGGAACAGAGGGTCAAGGATGGGCAGGTGGGAATCACAGGGTTGCACAATTTGATGGGTGGAGCGAGGAGGTGGGGGAAGTAGGAAGTACTGATGAGGATCTTGGAAGACTGGGTGATGGTGGACATAGTTCAATGGTGATTGATTTTATGGGATACAGTGAACGGGAATGTTTGTGTGGAACAGTGTGAATGAAAGATAGTGTGAAACACAATGTATACACATTTTATATGAAAACCAATATAAAAAAATTTTTTTAATTAAAAAAATCAGATTGAGGAGGCATTTAGGCAAGTGTCCTGCACATGGTAGGTAATCAGCTGGAGATGAATTTGTACCCTGCATATGCAGTGTTCAGAGGTAGATCAGGTGTGTTTACAAACTCAGGCCATTCTTGCTGGGGAGCCAGTAACTTGCCTGAAATCCAGAGAATCAAGTGACCTGTCTTGCTGGTTCTTTGCAGACCCCTTTCTGCGAGGTACGGAGTCCATTCTGCCTGCACTTGGTCTTCGTATTTTCCTTTTCCTCAGTTCAGCTCACCACAGCAATCTCGCTGCATGGGCTGCTCCTGTTTGTCTTATCTCACATTCTTCAGAGTGGAACACCTACGAGACAAATTCTGGCTTTGCTAGTACAGATGCCACTCACAACAGAATGTGCTTTACTGTTATACTAAAAGATCCTCTTCCTATGGAGGTGTTAGGATGGAGAAGAGGAAAGATAAGAGGAGGTTGGGGAAAAAAAGAGGAGGTTGGAGAATCTCATCCTCTTTCAGTGAAGAGAATAGGGTAAGGACAAAGCAAGCAGGCAACTTCATTCTACCACAAGCAAAGACCAGTGCTGTTGAAAGATAACTATTAAAACATGTATGAGGATCCAAGGAGGGTGGGGTGGGAGCAGAGGTGTGAGGATGGGAATGAAGGAAATCATAAGGTTGTACAACTTGGTGGGTGGAAGGAGAGGCAGGTAAGGGAAATGGGAAAGATCCCATTGGGATCTGGACAGACAGGGTAATAGTGGGTATAGTTCAAAGGTGATTGATTTTATATATGATGAATGGGAATGATTGTATGAAACACAATGTGAATAAAAGATAGTGTGAAACACAATGTTTACGAACTTTGTAAGCAAACAAATATAAAATAGGAATTTTAAAAAACCAAATAAAAGGACATTTTTAAAATACCAACAGTGCTGTCTGGTTGACATCATGGTGCCCCCTTACACGTCTGAGTAGAATGAGTAGGATTGTCAATGGCTGAGTTTTCCTGTGGTTGCCTGGTGGGTAAGGAATTGCACTGCTAACTCAAAGTGCCTCACTGCCAGTTAGAAGCCACAGGTGCCCCTGAGGGAGAAAGATGGGACATCACCTCCTGGGCAGTTTATAGCCACCAAAAACCTGCTAGTGGTTCAGTTTTGAGTCTGTTCTAACTAAACAACAATGAGTGACTGAGTGTTATTTCTTTAAAGCAGATCGCCAGACCATTCTTCTCAGGTGCTGCCTTGTGGTGAACTCAGCCCACCAATCTTCTGTTTCTGAGCTGAGCTGCCTAACCATTTGCCTACCAAATAATTGTTGTGCGCTGTAGAACCAATTTCCATTTACATCTGAAATCTGTTGATTTCAACTCACTCTATAGGACAGAGCAGAAATGCCCTAAACTGTCTTCTTTAGCAAACCATCAACCTCTTAGTTAGAACCTAAGCACTTAGCCACTTCCCATTTTCTTTCCTTTATAACCCTTCTTGTCTGCTCGCATTTTCTTACTTCTGTGTTTATTCCCCCGCCCCTTAAGAGTTCAGTGCCAGCTCCCAGGGTGGAGGGCACGTCTCTGTACCTGCCCCATCTGCAATGCGACACCTAACATGCTCTCTGTATTCATTTGCTGAGCATACCAGCCAAGAGCCGAGCTTTGAAGTCAAGCTTTGTGTTGATGTAATGGAAATTTTAGAATGTATTTGGTATTTAAATAAATTCTCATTATAATTAAATCAATCTATTTCTGGTTTGCACAGATAAATTCTGGCCTCACAGTGAGGTGAAATTGGATATAATTTCCCCATAGTGTAGACCAGTTTGATCTTTTCACAGTGGATTTTTCAAGTTTGGATTCAAGACCTACTTTTCTTGCCTGTGTTATTTAAGCCTAAAGTAACAATTTTTGTTTAGTCTCAATTTTTTTAGTGAGTCTATTGATCTCCCTTACAATCACACTGTACTTTATAGCGTGGTAAAATATTTTCATTGTGTTATCTAGTTTGAACTGTTCAAGTAGCTCTGTCTTACAGATAACAAAGTGGTAATTTTTCTTTTTTTACATATGGATTCAATACATTTATCACACTTTGACTGTGGTTAAGCTAACTGAGAAGGAGTGAAAAATTACAGAATGAGATTATTTCTACCAGCACACTCTTCTGGGAGGAGGATGCTGAAGTAGAGGGCTTTCCCTAGAACCCCAGGTCTTAACTCAATCACTTTATAGCACATCATTGGTCCTTTTTATAAAATTTTATATTAGTTTAGTCACAAAATTTGAATACATTGTTCTTGAGAACAGATTCTTTCAATTTCCCTCACACAGCCCACCCATCAAATTGTACAACCCCATGATTGATTCCCGTCCCCCACCCCCACCCTGCACATCCTGATTCCTCTGCTTCCAGCCTCTCCCACCCCTCTTGGATCCTTATACTCATTCTACAGTAATGGTTTTATACAATATTTATCCTTGTGAAACAGAGTTAGTTTATTCACCATAATACTCTCTAGTCCTTCCCAAGTTAGGTAATTATTTACAAAATCATTGCTCCTGCGTGCTGCATAGTATCCCATTGTGTGAATGTACCATAATTTCTCAATCCATTTGTTTGTGGTTGGACATTTGGGCTGATTCCATGTTCTTGTGATAGTGAATAATGCTGTTATAAACATTGGTGTACAAATCTCAGTTTGTGCCTCAGTTCTCATTTTCTCAGGATATATTCCAAGTAGTGAAATAGCTGGGTCATATGGAATTTCTATGTTCAGCTTTTTGAGGAAGCGCCAAACTGTCTTCTAGAATGGTTGCACCATTTTACAGTCCCATATCCTCTCCTCTTGCTGCCCTGTTAAACTTTGCCACTCTTACTGGAGTGAGATGGTACTTCATTGTAGTTTTGATTTGCATCTCTCTTATTGCCAGTGATTTGGAGCATTTCTTCACGTGTCTGTTTGCCATGTCTTTTGCCCATTTTGTAATTGGGTTATCAGTCTTTTTCTTGTGGAGACCCAGGAATATTCTGTAAACTTTTGTTATAAAACTCTTGTCTGGGATGGTTATTACCAAATGTTTGTTCCCAGTCTGTAGGTTTTCTTTTCAGCATGTTGGAAAAAGTTTTTGATGGTGCCACTAGTCCCTCATCATCTTTATATCCCATCATTGGTCCTCTCTCTGCAGCAAGTCAGCTAACCTTTAAAAAAAAATACATATATATATATATATATTTGCCTGCTTCCACCCCCCCCCACTTAGATTCTCATACTCATGCTACAATAATGGTTTTATATATTATTTGTTTTTGTGGGACTGAGTTAGTTCAATCAACATAATGCTCTTCAGTCCATCTCAAGTTAGGTAATAATTTTATATTGAAAGTCAAGTTTTTATAAGAATAATTTAAATAAATAAACATTTGTACTCTACTTATAAAGTATTACTTTTTATTATGAATCATGTCCTCTGAGTTTATTTGATGTACAAATCCAAATGCATGAGATAAAAGAAGAAGTAAAGAAGAAAGTAAGGGATAAGAAAAGGGAGTTTGGTGAAATTGTTGGCTTTGTCATTCAGTGCCATCAACTCAACACACTTGAACCTTGACCTAGCTTAATCCATCCTCACCATCTCCGATATGCTCAAGTCCACTATCATGTTAAGTGTGTCAGTCCACTTGGTTGAGAGTCTTCCTCTCTCTCTCTGACCCTCCACCTTTCCAAGCATAATGCCTTCTTCTAAGGACTTGCCCCTCCCAATAACATGCCCAAGGTATGTAAAGCAAAGATTCACCATCCTCGCCTCTAAGGAGCACGCTGGTTGCACTTCTCCCAAAATGGACTTGTTGGGTTTTTTTGGTAGCCCATGTGATATTTAATAAACTTCCCCAATACAACTCAAAGGCAACAACTCCTTTTCTGTCGTCCTTATCTATTGTCCAACTTTCAATTGTATGAGAAGCAATTGATAAGATCATGGCTTGGAGCAGGCACAGCTTGGTCTTTAAACTGACATCATTGTTCTTTAGCACTTTGGAGAGGTAGTTAATAGCAGATTTCCACAGTGCAACATGTCTTGATTTCTTCACTGCTATTACCATGTGAAATTACATTCTACATTAATAACTTAAACTTCTAAAGCTTCTGTCTTTTCTTTTCTTAAGCATGCTCTTTTGATTTAGGGAGTGGGCAGAGGGAGCAGACTTTGCTATGGTCTGTTGAAACCATAGAGGGATTTCCTCCAGTGTAACAATCATGGCCTTTCACCCTCTTTCTTCTTGCTTACAAAACAGGAATAAAGTTATTTGACTCATGAGTGAATCCATGAGTTCATGAGTCTCAGTTGCAGAGAATTTCTTAGGGATTATGTTGGTATCCTTCCATTTCCCAGTTCACTGCGGTTCAAGAGACAAGATCTATCCCAGTTTGTTGACAGGAGACTACAGAGCTGCAGGGTTGTTCACCCCAGAGGACACCACTGATACTGCTTACTGGAGTTGAGCTCCACATACTCTTTCCTTGATCTGCTTTCTGCCTAGTAAGTGTCCCAGTTGGAGGTTGTCTCCTGTGTCACCAAGTCCATTAGATCTGCACATCTAAGTCACTCCATCCAAGGCAGAGTTTGGCCACAGCAAAGTGGCTATTTAGAAGGCCATCTAACCAACACCTCTATTTCTCAGTAGGTTGCACTGCACTTTCTTGCTGTCTTTCTTAACTAAGAGACCTTTGCCTCTACGTCTGATTACTTACCAACCAGCAATCTTTAATATTTTAGAATCCACTTAAATCTTGAACATCATGATGTCGTAATTATTAAAAGCACCAGGATTTGCATTAATTATTGCTTAATTTTAAAGACAAAATGACAGCTGTGAAAACAGATGAAGTAAGTAAAGGAAGAACTTTTCTGGAAAGATCAAGATCAATTATAAGAAATTAGTACTAATTAGCAGTAATATTCTCTTCTCAGAAATTACACTTACAGGGGAATAGAACTAAAAAAGAAATTTGCCCCTAAAGGGTGAGTCACTGGACTTGCAAAAGTGGGTTTAATTTTCAGTGAAATACTGTTTGCAGTTAGGCTGTGGTTGTCATTGCTGTTAGGTGTCACGGAGTCAACCAGGACTCACAGCAACCTTACAAATGACAGACCGGAGCTGTTCTCTATCCCGCACCATCTCTATGATCTCTGTCAGGCTCAAGCCCATTGTGCTAGTCACTGTCTCAATGCATCCTCTCTATCTCTGGCCCTCCACTTTTCCAACATGTTGTCTGTCTCCAATGATTGGTTCCTGCTGAGAATATATGTAGAGTAAGTGAGATGAAGTTTCACCATCCTTGCCTCTGAGAAGCACTCTGTTTGCACTTCTTTTAAGACAAATTGAGTTCTTCTTTTGGTAGTCCAAAGACTGAAGGAGAGAAAGTAAGGGGCTGGGGAGGGGGAATCACAGCGTCACTCAGTTTGGTGGGTCAGGGGAGTGGGTGAAGGAATTAGGAAAGATCCAGTGGGGACCTGAAAAAAAAGAGGTAATAGGCATAGATCAATGGTGATTAATTTTCTAAAACACAATGTATGGGAATGATTATATGAAACAAAATGTGAATGAAGGAATGTGTGAAACACAATGTAAATGAGTGAAATGAAATGTATATCAATTTTCTATGCAAACCAATGTTGTTGTTGTCGTCATTGTCATTGTTGATAGCACAACTCATAGTGACCCTACGAATAAAAGGCCTGAAGCCTTTCTATAACTAATGTAATTTATCAAAGTTCATAGAGTTTCCGGAGGCATGTTGTTTAGGAAGTGGATGCCACTGCTGCTTCCAAATAAATATAAAATAGAAATAATTCTTTTTTAAAAAAGCACAAAATATTAAATTTTTAACAATGTTACTTTTTTTTTCTCTTTGGTTCTCATGATCTTGCTTACTGGTCCGCTTGTGAAGATTTTTGTGTTTTATGTTGAAGAAAGTTCCGCCTCCTGGGCCTCCTCTTCCCTCTTAAGAATCCTTTTCCACACTGCACTCTGCCTCCCAAGCTTGCCCCAATGATTGCAGACTCTGCCTTGATCCGAAGTATAGTACATACTGAAGGCTGTGGTCTTCTATTTTCATCAGTATGTGCTTCAAGTCTTCTCAGCTTTCAGTAAGCAGGTATTGTCATGTTGTTATTGTCTTGTACCATCAAGTTGGAACTGACTCAAAGCTGACCCCTCAGTGAGTTTTCAGAGGCAGTAAATTGCCCAGGAGGAGACTGCTCATTTTTCCTTCCATGGAGCTACTGGAGGTTTCAAACTGAGTGCCTTTCGGTTGGCATAGCAACTCCTTATCTTCTGCATATTACAAATTAAAGAATCTCCCTTTAGTCTAGATGCTACATTCTTCTTCTTATAGACTGATTTCTCAGACTATTTTTTCAGCATATAGATTGACAAAGTATAGCAAAGGGGTTATGCTTGACACACACCTTTTCTGACTTTAAACCATGGAGTACTATTCAGATGACTGCCTCTTGGTCAGGTTCCATATGAACATCATTAAGTATTCTGGAAATCTCATTCTCCTCAAACTTGGCCATAGTTTATGATCCACACAGTTGAATGCCTTTGCATACATAGCAAGTGATTGCAAAGACATTAGCAGTGGCATCCCTCTTTCTATATTCTCTTCTGAATTCAGCTTGAATTTGGGGAAGTCCCCAGGGATGCTCTGTTGCAACTGCCTTTCAATCATCTTCAACAATTCACAGTAGAACTGGACAATATTCGCTGATCCACTTCTCCAGAATGTTGCTCTTCTCTTCCTCAGAAAAATACCCAAAATTTGCCTTCCCCTTTGGCCAGTCTACCTTGAGGGTGTTTCTCATCTGTTTCTAGGTGTTGATTCTAATGGTTCAAAATGAAAATCAGACTGCTTTTAAAAAAAAGTTCAAATTTATTTTGAGCTTCTCTACTTTCCCAACAGCCCTAAGTAAGAGGATTCCAACTAAGGCAGCTAATTAGAGAGGAATCAAGCAACGGAAATGGGATGTAGGCCTCGCCTTGGGGTATCTGTCTTGAGCCCAATCTCAGCTTCCAAGTGAAGCTGAATACAAGTTGCTTAAAAGCAAGGATCAACGTTGAAGGGTTCCCAAATGACAGGGGATATTTTGTTAGGACTTTGTAGAACTCCTAAGGCATGCTCAGCAAAGAATTGAACAAACTGCAGCTAATTCTGAGAAGAATGGGAATCCCAGAACATTTGATCATGCTGATGTGAAACCTATGCTTGGACCAGGAGACAGTCAATGGAACAGAGCAAGGAGATACTGCATGGTTTAAAATCAGGAAGAGTGTACACCAGGGATGTGTCCTATTTCCATACCTTTTCAATCTATATGAGAAACAGATCATCTGGGAGGCAGGGCTCTATGAGGACGAATGTGGCATTAGGATTGGAGGAAGACTCATCAACAACCTGTGTTATGCAGATGACACAACTTTGCTTGCTGAAACGGAGGAGGACCTGAAGCACTTGCTGCAGGTCAAGGAGTGCAGCCTTCAATATAAATTGAAGCTCAAAATCGAAAAAACAAAGATTCTCACCACGGGGTCAATTGGCAGCATTGTGGTAGATGGTAAAGAGATTGAGATTGTTAACAGCTTTAGTTTGCTTGGCCAGGAAATCAAAATACAGATTGCATTGGGAAATTCTGTTGTCAGGGACATCTCCAGAGTACTGAAGAGCAACAGCGTCAGTCTGGAGAATAAGGTGTGTCTGATACAGACCATAGTCTTTGCAATTATATGCATCAGAAACCTGGACAATTACTAGGGATGATAGAAGGAGAATTGATGCCTTTGAGCTGTTGTGCTGAAGAAGAGTATAGAATATACCATGGGCCAGGAGAACAAAAAAGTTCATCCTTGAGAGGTTGAAACCAGGCTGCTCTTGGAAGCAAGGATTTTGAAGCTTCGTCAGACATACTTTCAGCATGTTGCAAGGACCGAACAATCCTCAGAGAGAGACATCATGCTTGGGAGGGTGAAGGGATAGCTCAGGAGGGGAAGTCTCTTAATGAGGTGAATTGACTTAGTGGTTGAGGTAATGGAAGCAGGTGTGTCAAAGACATTGAGGTTGGCTCAGGATAGAGCAGTTCAGAGCTTTTGTATATAGGGTCTCTATGAGTTGCAGGTGACTTGACAGCACATAATAACAACAAACAAACACTTTCAAAGGTGGCATCTGAAGATGCTGAGATTTCTGCAACTAAGAGACAAGAGACCTGGGGCTGTATGTCCTGGGTCTGGCTACTAAGACTAATAACTTTTTAAAGTTCTTAACTTAATCATATGGAGGTCAAATTCACTTTACTTATTAGTAAATTGTAACTAACCAAACCAGTTGCCATAGAGTCTTCTCTGACCCGTGGAAATGCCCACCTCTGTCACAGGAACTGGCCTGCTTTATAACAAGTTGATTACCAGACCTTCCTTTGGATGGACTCCAACATCTAAGCAGTGAGCAAGCTCCTGTTTGCCACCCTGTAGGCCTAAAATCCTCATCCTTACATTATTCATATTCAAGACTGCATCACTTTGTCTAGTTAGAATGTGGTGTTGTTTTTATTGTTAAGTTCCATCAAGTAGAGCATAACTCATAGTGACTCTATGAGCAAAAGATCTGAAACCTGTTTTATAACTATCATTGTTTCTCTAATGTTCATAGTTCCCAAAGGCATGTTGTTTAAGAAGTGGACGCCACTCCTGCTTCCAAGCCTATCTTAGTCTAGGAGCTCTACCAAACACTGTCCACGATGGGTAACCATTGTAGCATTTGACACACCAGTGGAACAGTGTTCAATATCACAACAACTCCAACTCACTTCACAGCAAACGACAACTAAGTCTCCAGTTTGGAGGCCCATGTGTGAAGCAGTTGGATTCTGTTGGGTAGTTAGAATGTAGACATATTTTTTTAAAAAGCCACCAATAATTATGTAAATATTCTTTTCAAAATGTTTATCCTAAAAGTTTACCATTTCATACCACCTGAATTTCAGAATCATCTCAGGAACAGGTTTGAGGCCTTGAACACTAATGAGCGAAGACCAGATGAGTTGTGGACGGATGTCAAAGATATCATCCAGGAAGAGTGTAAACGGTCATTACAAAGAAGAGGAAGAAAAGACCAAAATGGATGTCAGAAGAAACTCTGAAGATTGCACTGGAGCGT
>NW_006400066.1:1739671-1758908 GCF_000299155.1 Elephantulus edwardii | reverse complement strand
AACAACAACAACAACAACAACAACAGGGAGCTCTGGTGGCCTAGTGGCAAGAAGCTGCACTGCAATCCCAATGGTTCGGGTCCACCTGCGGGAGAATGATGGGCCATCTCCTCATGTACAATTAACTACTTCTGAAAACCCACCAGAGGGTCAGCTATGGGTCAGTTTTAACTCACTGGTGCACAACAACTAAAATTTGTATAGCAAGTATCATTTTATTGTTTATATTTTTAATTAAAATTACCATTTTAATGAAAAGGTTTTGGTGGGGTTGGTTTTGGTTTTTTTTTTACCTACATAGAAATAGAGCCCAGCGTCCTGGATGATCTGTTCTGCATATAGATTGTAAAGGTATGGAGATGGGACACACCCCTGGAATACACCCTTCCCAATTTTGAACCATGCAGTGTTTTCTTACTCTGTTCTATACTTGCCTCCTAGTCCAAGCATAGGGTTCACATGAGCACAATCAAGTGTTCTGGGATTCCCATTCTTCTCAGAGTTAGCAACCATTTGTTGTGATCCACACAGTCAAATGCCTTTGCATAGTCAATAAAACACAGAAAGACATTCCTCTGGTACTCTCTGCTTTCAGCCAAGATCCATCTAACGTTAGCTATAATATTCCCAGTACCACAGCCTCTTCTAAACCCAGCCTGGACATCTGGCAGTTCTCTGTTGATGTACTTGCTGTTACAGTCGTTTTGGAAAATTTTTAGCAGAATCTTGATTGCATGTGATATTAACAATATTGTTCAATAATTTTTGCACTCTGTTGGGTCACCTTTCTTTGGAATGGAAACAAATATAGATTTCTTCCAGTCAATTGGCAAGGTGATTGTCCTCCAGATTTCTTGGCACAAGTTAGTGAGCACATCCAGAGAAGCATCTGTTTGTTGAAATATGTCAATTAGTATGCCATCAATTCCTGGACCCTTGTTTTTTTGCCAATTCTTTCAGAGCAGCTTGAACTTCTTCCTTCGTCACCACAGGCTCTTCCTCATACTTTGTTTTATGAAATTCTTCTGTGTCAGCAATCTCCTTTTTTTTCCCCTGATAGTAACCTTTTAATCAAGCATTTAACATTAAACCAAGTATCATTATCTATACAACACACTCATTTTATCAGATTAAGACCTTGCTATTAACTATGGTCTGCATCTACATTAAAATAGGGCTTCCTCTGCCATAAAGGGAACCATGACCCTTAAATTTCTATGATTTAGCCAAACCACCCTCTTCTTCAAAAACAACTTCCCACGTTTCAATTGGTGATCACTTTGCCAAAATAAATGTGTCGGCCATTAGCTTAACTGCACTGGCAATATTTTTACTTCATTTTTAATCAAATCCTTTATCACAGCCAGCCAGTTTGTGTGATGATGGAAACACCCACACACACACACACACACACACACACACACAGAGTTAAAAGTAGATAAATAGTAATTAACCAAACAGTTTTCTAAATAGGTGGTAATAACAAAAACATTTAAAATAGCAACCCAGCACAAAGTTCCTTTGCAGTGGTTTTAAAATCTTTAAACAAGGGTTAAATTCACTTGCTTAGATATTTGAAATACAACTTTATTCTGGTTCTAAACGAAAAGAATGGGAATGACAGTAACAAGATTTTACCGCAGAGATGGCACATAACAACAACAACAACAACATTGTGATTTGACTGTAGCAGTCTTATATTTGAAGCTCAAGAAGGGAACTGCCTTCCAAAACAGCTAAATATGCAGGTCCAAAAAATGGTTATTTTAACTGCTACACTCACTCCGAAGCCCATTCATCTCTCCTTCAGCATCCCAAAGATTAGCACATGTTCTGCTTAGCTAGATAATAAAGTGGCAAACACGCGGCACCACTGACAACACAGGACAGTTGCCTATAAAACTAGACTTCTGACGCTGGGCTCCAGCTTCGTTCTCTCACAGATCGTCATCCTCGTCCGGGAGAGCAGTTGTCTGCGCAACCTCTAAATCATGCTCATATTGTGCTGCCAAAGCTGGGTCCATGACAACTTCTGGTGGGGCAAGAGCAGGCATAGCGACAAACTCCAAGTTAGGGTCTCCAGTTAGTTTTCTAGCAAGCCAAAGGAAAGGCTTTTCAAAGTTTTAGTTACTTTTGGCAGAAATATCGTAGTACTGAAGATTCTTCTTTCGGTGGAAAACAATGGGTTTTGCCTTAACTTTCCTGTCCTTAATGTCCACTTTATTGCCACCCAACACAATGGGGATGTTTTCACATACTTGAACCAGATCTCTATGCCAGTTAGGCACGTTCTTGTAGGTAACTCTCGATGTTACATCAAACATTATAATGGCACACTGGGCTTGGATATAATAGCCATCCCTCAGTCCCCCAAATTTTTCTTGACCAGCTGTATCCCACACATTGAATTTAATCGGTCCTCTGTTGGTGTGGAACAAGAGAGGCTGGACCTCCACACCCAAGGTGGCTACATACTTCTTCTCGAATTCACCAGTCAGGTGACGTTTCATGAACGTCATTTTGCCAGTACCACCATTACCCACCAACATGAGTTTGAACTGGACTTGGGGTTCTCCTTGGGCGGCCATCGTGATGGTTCTTCCAGAAGCGTCTCTGGGCCCCGTCTGACTAGCAATCTCCTTTTGATACAATGACTCTGTATACTCCATCTTTTTTTAATGCTTCCTTGATCATTTCATATTCTTCCCAAAGCATCCTTAGGTATTGCAACTCAAAGCTTAAATTTGTTCTTCAGAAGGTCAAGGATTGCAGCCTTAAATATGGATTGAAGCTCAACATCAAGAAAACAAAGATTCTCACCATTGGGCTGATTGACAGCATGATGATAAGTGGTCAAGAGATTGAGATTGGTCACAGCTTTAGTTTGCTTGACTCCACAATCAACACACTTGGTACCAGTAGCCAGGAAATCAAAAGATGAGTCACGTTGGGAAAGTCTTCTGTCAGAGACCTCTCCAAAGTACTGAAGAGCAACAATGTTAGTATGGAGACTAGGGTGTATCTGATCCAGGTCATAATTTTTGCAATCACTTGTTACGCATCAGAAAGCTGGACAATGACTAGGGATGATAGAAGGAGAATCAATGCCTTTGAGCTGTGGTGCTGCAGAGGAGTATTGAATATACAATGGGCTGACAAGAGAACAAACAGTTTCATCCTAGAGAACATGAAACCAGACTGCTCCTTGGAGGCAAGGATTCTGAAGCTTCATCTCACATACTTTGGACATGTTGCAAGGAGTAGGCAGTCCTTGGAGGCAGACATTGTGCTTGGAAGGGTGAGGGACAGCACAAGAGAGGAAGGCACTGCACTAGATGGTATTAATTCAGTGACTGGGGTAACGAGGGTATGTGTGACAGAGACAATGAGGTTGGCACAGGATACAGCAGGGTTTAGGACTGTTGTGCATAGGGTTGCTATGAGTTGCAAGTAACTAGATGGCACACATCAACATAGAAATATGTTGTGGTTGTTATGTGCCATAGGAACCGACTCACAGCTGACCATGAGTGGGTTTCAGAGGCTGTAAACCACATGGGAGGAAATTGTTCATCTTTTTCCTTTGAACCAGCTTGTGGATTCAAGTTGGCAGCACAATTCTTTACCCACTAGGCCACCAGAGTTCCCAACATAGGATTATACATGTCATAAATTACTCATTTTCAAATATTTTTTAGGTTTCAATTTCCTGGGTTTACCTCTCCTTCTGCAGCAATCACCTCATGTCCTCCTCGGTTTCAGCAAGCGTTTGTGTTAAATGTCATCCTTATTCCTGATCCTGGGCACAGCTCGCCCTCTAGCGCTTATTTCTAAACCTACGTGTTTTGAATCATAATCTCAGTGTTAGGTTAATAGGATTAAGGGCCATGTCATCAAATTATTAGAACAAGGCTAAATCCGTGACACCAATGAGAATCAGATCAGAGAAAAGTGAAGGCACTTCCAGGAGCTCTTGGCAATTGCACTGGGGAACTATTGCCAAGTTAATGGTAAATATACTGTTTTCAAAAGCTTTGTTTGGTAAATCGGATGTTAATAGAGAAGGGTTAGTTCACCCGAAGAGTTAGTTCACCCGTGGTATGTAAACCTGCAATAAGTTTGTAACTATATGCAGATGTTATTTTATAAGGTCCCTGGGTGTGCCTTTTAATTGACGGACATGCTAAATGTTGGTTAAATAACGGCGATGGTTTTCTTTTTGTTTATTCATATTAGAAAATATACATAAAGCAGATGAATGATTCCTGTGGGGTTGTTTTCTAGATTTCACTTCATTAGAACATACTTGTTTTCATTTACTTAATTTTTCCTTCTTAGTAAAATTTTAAACTTTCATATTATAAACAGTTATAATGAATAAAAACCAAATTTCATTTAAAAGTAAAAACATTATCTGAGATGAAAAAAATATAACTGTAAACTATTCACATAGCCTGGTGGATTTTATAAGAGGTCTGAAAAGACTATGCGAGGCTCCTTTTGCTTTCTTTAATAATTGTAATAATAACAATTAGTAGTAACTTATCTAGCAAAAACTCACTTTGGGACTCAGAATTTTTAAAAAAAATCCCTCTGACATAATTATAACTGATTCTACATTTAGAGGTGTTTACCCTTGGTGTGTACGTAACATGAAGTTAAGTGACCCTGTGTGTCAGTGGTGTATACTCCTCATTGTCTGACAGTTCAAGCCTTAAAGACAGTTACAGTACTTGCGATGATAACCCCACTCAACTGCTGTGAGGAATGTAAGTTAAAAGAGGATTTATTGAAAAAAAAATACAGAAACCAATAACTTCTATTTTAAGCTTCTTCATGTCCCAGGCACATTAGCATAAGTTGTCTAAAATCATAAAGAAAAATGAACAGAAAAAAATCCTGCCTTGGCGCCCCATGTGTTTTCCATTGGCTGAATGTCCCATCGTGAAAAGCATTTGAAGAGGTTTATTTTCCTTTGCAGAAACAGCGGAAACATGAAGCCTCCACTCGTGGTGTTTACTGTTTATCTGCTGTGGCTGAATGCCTGTCACTGCGCGCCCACTTGGAAGGAGCAGGCCGCTGTGGGTGGAGACCTGAGGGGTAAGCTCGCTCTTTTTATCTGTGTCCTGCTCGGTGCCCTGTCGGTATCTACAGTGATTTACAGCTGAGAGATAAGAGTGTTCACCACAGCCCTTGGGTTTCTCTGGGCCAAGTAGACGCCAAACATCTGGATAAAAATAGAAAATTCCAGTCGAGTCTCTGAGAAGGTCCACATACCCAGATGTTTGCTATCACGCAGATAAAACCTGCCAACTTTTTGACTGCTGCTTTTTTTTTAATCATCCAGATGTTTGGTTTCATCGCAGCACAGTGTTTAATGAACAGTGAAATACTTAACTAGCATTTAAAAAAATTTCAACAATTAAAGTAATCTGTGCCATTATTTTTTCAATAGCAAAAAGATGAGTTATAAATGACACTGAATCTAGTCATGCTGTGATCATTAGCTGGTGACCTAATTAGTCATATATGCCTGGGGTACTCAACACTTAAGATGAATGAATTAAAGTGGTGTGGATTGCTTACCACTGAGTCAATTCTGACTTGTAAGGAGACCCCATATGTGCAGAATAAATAGAAATGTTGCATAAGGTTTTTGGGACTTCGGGGAGTTCCATTTAAGGCCCGTCTTCTGAGGCACCTTTGAGTGGATTTGAATCACTGGCCTTCTGGTTGGCAACCAAGTGTTAACTGTTGCACCAGCTGACTGTTGTCATTAGCACCATCAAGTTAAAGCTGTTTCAGAGACCCCACTGAACAGAATAGCATGGGGGAAGATTGCCCATCCTTCTCCCAGGGAGCAGCTGGTGGATTTGAACCTTGTGCCATAGTGCAGTGCAGCTTCTTGCCCCTAGGCCACCAAAGCACCTTTACATGATAGTGAACTTGAGGCCCACTCCATGCTTATTCAAATCATTGGGTGGTGCATATGGTTAAGCACTGGGTTACTCATCAAAAGTCTAGTGGTTCAAACCTCCCCGGAGGCACTTGAGAAATAAGGCCTGGCAGTCAGCTTCTGAATCGCCTCCCGTGCAATTAACTGCCTCTTAAAACCCACCAGAGGGTCAGCTATAGGTTGGTTCTGACTTGACAGTACACAACAACAATAACAATCTGCTCCTGAAAGACAATGTTATGGAGCGGATCTCCTCTGCGCAGGCGTAAGCTGGCACGGATTTGTCAGTTGCTATGAGTCACAATTAACTCAATGGCACCTAACAACAACTACAACTGATATCCGTAGCTGCAAACCAAAAGGTTGGAAATGTGAGTCTATTCAGAGGTTCCCAAGAAGAAAGAGCTGGTGACCTACTTCCCCAAAAATCGACTACTGGAAGCTCCACAGAGCTGCTTTGACACAGTCATCATGAGTTGAGGTATGCCTCACAGCAACTGGCATAAAGGCTTATGAGAGGCGTGGAGATGTCTCAGTTACTTGCTGAGTTTAATGACTTGGGAAGTTGTCATCAAATTCCATTTCAGGTCATTGATGCTGAAAGTGAGAGAAATCATTCACTGAGGTCCCAAATTGGCTGTAGAATGGAAATGTCTACAAACGAAATTCTAAATTAACCCTACTATAAACACACCTGAGTCATAAGTGAAAAGGGGGAAAATTAGATAAATTTAAGGAAATAAAGCAGATCCTAAAGAATAAAAAGCAAGAACCAGGTTAAATTGGCAATATTAACCATGTGGCAGCTGACTAGCAGAGTCTGATACTGTAAAGAAACAATTATGCTTCCATTTTTGTGGTTGCGAGGCATCACTGAGTCCAGTATGACTCACAGCGACCCTATGAAGAGCAAATCTTAATCCTGTCCCATTCTGTGCCATCCTCACAGTCTCTGACACACTTGAGCCCATTGTGGCTGTCACTGTGTCTGTCTCTGACTGAGGGTTCCACTTAAGGGACATAAAAACTGGTGAACTCTTTGTTTTGTAAACGGATGAGTTTTAAAACAAAATTAAAAAGACCTTGTAACCTATCTTGTAGGTTTTGTTGAGTCTGCAGAGACAGAGGCTGATAAAGATGTGAAGAAGGCTTTGATTGGGGTTAAGCAGATGAAGATGATGATGGAAAGAAGAGGTGAAGAACACGGCAATCTAATGAGGACGTTAAAGAAATGCAGAGCAGAGAAGCAGGTACGGCCGCTGCCCCATGTAACTGTTCCCCATGCTTCTGGGCCAGGCACAAAGCTCGTCTTCCCACGACTGATGAATTACTCTCCCCCAATTTTTTTCCCCCCTGGATAGTTTGAAAATGAGAGAACCTTTACTGAGGGAAAAGTTGGATAGAAATTTCAATTATCTCAACGAACATGTTCCTTGCAAAATGGGCCTTTAGGTCTGAAGTGGGTCCCAAATTCAGGAATTTGAGGGACTCATCCCTGGGAAGTGCTTCCCCAACATGCTGAACTGTGTTGAACTAAGTGTTTAGTTGCTTCTGAATTAAGATTTTAAGGCAAAAGTTGAGGGGGCCAGATTTTGGCTAGATAAGTGTTCTCAATTTTCCCCCCACACATTCCTATTACTAAAACATTTGTTAGTGTTTACTCCTAGATATAAGCATATTAACTTATTTGTTACTTATTTTTACATATATTAACTGCTATCATTTCCTGTTTCAGATAGGGTGGATATAGTCTGTATTTCAAATAATCTTCCAACGGTTTTGACTTGCCAGGCCTGATTAGATCATTATGTTTTTCACTTTGTCGTGTGGCCAATATAGAGCTTATCACAAAGGTGTCAGCTCTGTCATTTACTTCTTCTTGCCATTTGAATTTAAATTTCACATTTGTAAATATGCCATGTTTTTCCAAGATGTTTTTTTTTTTTTAAACTTCTGTCTGTTTTGCGAGGAGCCCTTGGAGACATAAGTCTGTAGGTGTTAAACAGCTAACCCAAATGTTACACCTCTCCAGCAGTTCTAATCCATCAGGAGAAAGATGGACCATTGCCTCACATGCAATATAGTCTCAGAGACCAGATGGAGAGTCAGCTATTAGTGAGAAAGACAGAGAAGGGAGGGGAACAGACAGAGAGAAAGGTGGTTTTATGAGGATTATCTTAGTTAAGGAGGACGTTGGTGGTTCTGTGGTATAATTCTTTCCGCCCATGCTGAAGTCCCAAATTTGCTTCCTGGCTGATGTGCCTCAAGCAGAACCACTTGTAGAAATTTGCCCTTAACAAAACTTATCACATCAAATCCTTCCAACAGCTGAGTAAACTACTGCCTTCATTTTAGAAAGGATGAAAACTGAGGAAAGGGAGCCTTGAGATGTTAATGTGTTACCAGGACACATGCTTTGTCAGCGCTTCCACATTGTTCTCTGCTGTTGTTATGTCCCATCAAGTCACCAGTTGCCACAACTCATAGTGACCCTACATAAAACAGCTCTGAACCCTATCCTGTCCTGAGCCAGTCTCACTGACTCCAATACACCTACCCCCATTGCCTTAAGTAAAGTCAATCCATTTTATCCAGGGTCTTTCTCTCCTGCACTGTTCCTCCACCCTTCCAAGCACGAGATCCTTCTCCAAAGACTGGTCCTTCCTTCCCACATGCCCAAGGTATATAAGACAGAGCTTCAAAATCCTTACCTCCAAGGAGAAATTTGGTTTCGCCCTCTCCAAGACAGGCTTATTTGTGCTCCTGGTGGTCCATGGTATGTTCAAGACTCTTCTCCAGCACCACAACTCAAAGGCATCAATTTTTCTGTCATCCTTAGTCATTGTCTAGCTCTCTGATGCATAGCGAGTAATCTCAAAGACTGTGGCCTGGATCAGGCACACCTTAGTCTCTAGACTGACATTAGTGCTATGAAGCGATCACTGACATTGATGAGGTTTTAGCAAAACTCCAAGATGAAGACAGAGTAGGAAGAATGGCCTAGAGATCTACTTCAAAGAGTCAGCCAGTGAAAACCTGATGGAGTACAATTCCATCTTAACACACTTTAACATGAGGCTGTTGTGAGTCAGAAGTCAACTGGATGACAGCTGACAACAATTTAGTAAAAGCAATAATAAACTTCATCAATCCACCTGAGTCTCCTTTAAGTGCAATTGATCGCAATTAGCTGCAAGTTGACAAAGACTTGCAGAGAAAAATCTTCTTGTGCAGTTTATATAGCCTTGAAGAATCTGTTGGAGAATTAGCTGTGAGTTCTAATCCAGGGCAACAAGTTGGAGTTTTGAGGTCTCCTAGAAAGTGTTGATGCCTTTGAGCTGTGGGGTTAGAGAAGGGAACTAAACATCCAGCCAAATGCACTCCTTGGAAGCAAAGATGATGAAGCTTTCTCTCACATACTTTGGGCATGTTGCTAGGAGAGGTTATTCCTTGGAGACAGTCATCATGCTTGGCAAGGTGCAAGGAAGGTGAATGAGAAGACCCTCAACCAGATGGATTGACACAGTGACTGCTGCAATGAGCTTGAGCAGATCGCAGATTGTGAAGATGACACAGGATAGGACAGCGTTCAGATCTGTTGTTCACAGGGTTGCTGAGTCATGCTCAACTCCATGGCACCTAACAACAACCACAGAGTGTGTGCCTCTCAGTTGGGGCCACTGAGTTTTAAAAAGCCACTGGACCTATCTCCCTCTCAAGTATCCACTAGACAATGGGGGCAGGGCTGTCTGACAGGTGACCTCAAGCCAAATGCTGGCCTGTCATCGAACCAGCCACTGTTGCTGCCACTCCTCAACCCCAAAATCAGACAGGGTCCCCTGGCTGACCAGCGGCTGTGAGCAACAATCAAAGCACTTTAAGGAGATAAAAAATGATTCCTCATCAGGAAAATGTGGAGACCCCTCGAGCTAAGATTGCGGGAATGTAAGTGTTATTATCTGGGAGCACCAGCACCAAACACCAGACACAGCCCTTTACAAAGCTCGGTATTGCACAGAATCCTTGCAATAGCTGGGAAATGACTGCCTCCCTCTTACAGTGGAGGAAACTGAGGCTTGAGATGTTAGTAACGTGTCACCCCTACACCCTGATGATTGACAGAGGAGTCAGGGACTCTGGTCTCACTGTCCCCAGGGGCAAAGTATGCAGGACTGTGACAGAGTCCTGGGAGGGAATACCACTGGCTTCTGACCCTTGAAGACTCCCAGGAACCAGTAGACTTTTCACTTTTTCTTTAAATCTTCTTTATTATGTAAAGATGTGGTGAATTATGCACTTATTTGGTTTGTTTTTATTTGAGCACTCAATTTGATTTCAGGTTTGATTTGAGTACTCAATTTCAATGTTCATTTTTAAAAAAGAAAGAAAACTGTTTGACTCTGAATTGCCCTCTTTAAAATTACTTTAACCCTTGAATAAAGGTCGGTTGAGGCCAATGATGAATTGGCAAATTTGGTGTTGCTGTCCCCCAGGCTCCCAGTCAGAGCCTGTCATCCTGAGGTGACTCTGTGCCATCATGGTCTCATCCTTGCCTCCTCCCCATTAACAGTTAGTGAGAGCATCTGAAATCCCTCAACCAGGGAACCCTGGAGCTGCCCGAAGGCAAATACCAGAGGTGTGCGCAATTTTGACAAGCATTGGGCTGCAGTGGTTGAACTCGGAGTGGGAACCTGTCAGTGCTGGGCATTTAAGGGAATGGAAGGACAAAACAGGACATTCTGACTCAGAGATCTACTTCCTCCTGCACAGCAACATTTCAGGGCCAAAAGTTGGGACCTATGTAAGTGATTACTGTCATACTTTTGGGGACAAGAGAAAGGAAGTCTGAGAGATGATAATAATAATATGTAAGGTGCCTTGCTTGCTTGGCTCAAGACCAAAATTTAAGCGGCAGATCCTATTGCTATTCTTATTTGCTAATGAAATACCTACAAAGCTCTAATGGCCTAGTGTAAGGAGTTATCCTGGCAACACAAAGGTATGTGGTTCAAACCCACCAGCCAGTTTGCAGGAGATGGGCAGTCTTCTGTGTGATTAACTGCCTATGAAAGCCCATTGAAGGGTCAGTTATGACTGGATGGTACACAACAATAAAAGGCAAGGGTTTAGGAATGATCCATCAGAGTGTTGTTGTTGCTGCTATTTTGTGCCGTCCAGTCACCTCTGATGCTTAGCGACCTTATGTATAACAGCTCTGAATCCTGCTCTGTCTTGACCCAATTTATTGTCTCTGGCACATCTACCCCGAATATCCCAGTCAATGATACAATCCATCTCGTCCAAGCATGATGTCCTTCTCCAAGGACTGGTCCCTCCTGGCAACATGCCCAGAATATGTCAGACAGAGCTTCAAAATCCTTGCTTCCAAGGAGCAGCCTGGTTTCTCTCTATCCAGGACGAACCTGTTTGTTCACTTAGCAATCCATGATATATTCAACACTCCAACACCACAACTCAAAGGCATCAATTCTTCTTCTATCATTCTTAGTCATTGTCCAGCCCTCTGATGCATAGTGATTGTGAAGACCATGGCCTGGATCATGCACACCTTAATCTCTAGATTATCTATCATTGATCTTCAGTCCTCGGGAGAGGTCTCTGACAGCAAATTTTCCCAAAGCAATTCATCTTTTCCTGGCTGCTGGTACCAGAAGTGTTCAACTAAAAGCTGAAGCTGTTCACAATCTCAATATCTTCTCCGTCTACCATGATGCTTCCAGTTGGGTTAGTGGTGAGAATCTTTCTTTTTTTGATGCTGAGCTTCAATTCGTATTTAAGGCTGCGGTTCTTGACCTCCCTCGGTGAAGTCCTCAGGTCCTCCTCAGTTTCAGCTAACAAGGTTGTGTCATCTGCATAATGTAGGTTGCTTGCCATTACTGAGATTTCTGGTTTATATTGACAATCGAGACTAAATGGGGAGATCTGGAAGGTTAGAGTGTAAAGTTTTCTGGCAGAGATGTCCCTATAAACTCTCATTGCCGTTGGGCTGAAACTAGCTCACAGCTGACCCTCGAGTGGGTTTTCAGGAGGAGAATGCCCACCTTTCTCCACGGAGCCACTGGTGGATTCTAACCGCCATTGAGGCCTGTGGGTTTACAGTGCCACTCCCTAGAGACTAGGCCACCAGTGAAGGTTCAGGAGTCCCAGATCGTTCCTCAAGGCCTGAGGAAACTATGTGCTATGTGGGTCAAAGTGTGCACGGGGCAGGCTGGTGTCCTGCCAGTTCTTATTCAAGTCAAGGCAAATGCCACCTGGCTCACCACCAGGCGCTGTGCAATGCGGCGGGAGGTGGAGTTGGGGCGGAGATGTGGAAGAAGGTTAGCGCAGCCATAATGTGCCAGGAGAGCATGAGCTCCTTTTCTGATAGGTGAAAATGCACACTAAACTAGCTTTAAATATAGAAACACGTCCTCCTGTGACAGACTTTTAAAAGAAATTAGCATTCAGCCTCGGGACCATTAAATCCCTGTGACTAGAAATTGCCATAGTGCACGTGGATTCTAACTGGAAGCCTGGACAATTCACGGTCACCCAGAGGATCCCCTGAAGAACAGCGGGCGGCGATCCACTTATAAAGAAATTAGACATCAATTGCTTGCCCCTTCACTAGCTCTGGGCGTGTGAAGAGCAGGGAAGTCCAGGGTCTACTCTGCCTGAAAAGCTGAGGGCTGGGCGAGGCCCGCTGCGGTCCTATAGTCCCCTCCGCGGGCCCCCTGACCCCTCAGAACAGTGGCTGCAATCAAAAGATGCACCACCAGGGGGCGCGCGAGGAATGCTGACAAGTCTCCATCCTGCAAATACTGTGCTCGTGCAGTTAAGATGTAACTCTGGAAAAACTCAACTGGATGTACAAGAACGGTGTTTTCTTGCATTATTTACAAACATTAAAGGCCTCATGAATAAGCTAAATGTAATGGTTCAGCTTTGTAAAACTTATCACAGCATTGAAAAACAATGAACTTGTAAAACGTTTATTCAACATGGATGAGGCTAGAGGACATTATGCTAATTGAAGTATCTCATTCACAAAAGGACAAATACTGTATGACACCAATGTTATAGAACAGGATTGACATGAGGAGAGGAGAGAGAAAATAGGAAAAGAGTGGATAGATAATTAACACTGTCTTGCAACAGATGAAGAGAACTTTCTGAAAGGAATATATGATTAGGCATTATTTGTACAACAATAATATGGAACAAGAGGTGCATTGCAAAGTAGACTAGAAGATGGAGAAGGGACAAGGAGAGAGGAAAATATGCAACAATGAATGAATTTTTAAAAAAACTTTTAAACCCCACTTCTTATATCCCCAAACCCCTTCCTGGAGTGAATGTAAAAGTAAGAAAGGTAACAGATCAATGAGAGGCATTCGCTGGTGAGGTACATGAACTGAGCACTCACCCACATGGAGCATAATGTTTATCATGTAAGGAATGTTTGCTGAATGGATAAATGCACACATGAGTGTGCCTTCAATAGGCCTCGGTCAATGCTATCAGTCAAGCAGAAAGCTTTGGATAGATCTGTCAGCTGCATGAGAACGGCTGACAAAATAACTTTGAATACACATAATATTTTTTTAAAAGAGGATATCAGCTAAGGCACACATAGAATCATGAAATGGAAATGGAATGTTTGTTTTTACTTCTTCAATAGGAGGCCCTGAAACTTATGAATGAAGTTCAAGAACATCTGGTGGCTGAGGAGAGGCTGTGCCAGGTGGCCCTGACAGATTCATGGGATGAATGCAAGTCTTGCCTGGAGAGTAACTGCAGGAGATACTATACAACCTGCCAGCCTAGCTGGGCCTCTGTGAAAAACACGGTAAGTGGAAACTGCTGTTGTTGCTGGGTGCCATCACGTCAAGTGTGACTCATAGCGACCCTGTAAGCAACAGACCTGAACCCAGTGCCATCGTCAGTCTCTGACACACTTGAGGCCATTGCTGCAGTCACTGTGTCAACCCATCTCATTGAGAGTCTTCCTCTCTTTTGCTGACATCCCCTCTCCAGATTTCAGGGTTTTTAAGACACCTCATTCTAGTAATCTACTTTTATTAATTTATACTAAAAATGTCAAATAATCACATCCTATTTTCTATTGGCACTTTGCAATCTCAAATCTACTGAGAGAGCTTTGGTGGCGTAACACTGATAATCCGAAGGCACTTCAAACCACCAGCAGTTCAGAGGGAGAAAGGTGAGCAACCTCCTCTTATATGATTTACAGCCTCCAAAGCGCCACTGGAGGGTCAGTTACAAGTCCTGTGCTGATGGCAGGTCAGAGAGAGAATGCATGCTCACCCCATCACCTGTGCATACATAATGTCTAAATCATAAAGTCCATTCATTGCTTATCCTTCCTTTTAATGGTCCTGTGTGCAGCTTTCTGAGAAATACCCCAAGTTTCTACCCAGTATTTTTTCTCTAAACGAATTCCCCTGGAAGGTAACCTCTCAGAGCAGAGACCACATTTTATTTGTCTTTGAGTACTGAAGGTTTCAAGAAATGTTGTTTGAACTGTATTTTCACTGATAGCCTTATTTATAGTCTCTGACTTCAACCTGCTTTTTACCCATGGAAACTAAACATTTGGAGGTATTCTCTACCTCTTTTATCTCTTCTTCAATGTACATGACTTATTTTGTGCAGTTTTCATGTGTGCACAAATACACACACATACACACACCCCCATCATCCCCCCTGTGCATGCAAGTACTGGCACATAGGCTAGGAAGGGCATCATTTCTTTGTCTTCTTTTAACAATCTTCCGGGCATAAGGAGCCACAGAGAGTGGTGGAATCACACCAGCTGAGCCATAAAAGGATTGACCTGGGTTTCTCTTTCCCTTCACGAAGTAACCTGGATGTGAAGTTTCACTCTTCAGATCTGAGCATAAACTAGTTAGCACACATTTTTCACTTGGCAGGGTCATGCCCAATTACAAAGCAACCTGGAGGATAATTAATGCACCAAGCTCATTTGCCTCCTTGATCATGGCATCTGCTGCACTGTCCACCCACAGTCACTCTCCAGAACTCTAGTTTAGGGCAGAGCATCACTGGCTGGAGGTCACGAGGTTTGTGGGCCATTCCCAGCTATGCCATTGTGTGACTGTGTGAACATTTCCTCAGATTTCGAGGTTCTGTTTTGATGAATGGGGCCAGATAACCAGATACTGGCAGAGAAGCAGACAAATCATCTAGATAGTGTTTTTTAGGAAACTCCTCCAGAATTCTAAGAATCCGCAGTGATGCTCCACCGTTGGCATGTTCCAGAGCACTCGACACAGCCACATTACCTAATGACTGTCAGCAATGTCCCCCTGACGTGGTACCTGAAACCCTACAACGTGGGAGTCCTCCACTGAACCCAAGGAGGGCTCTGGTCAGGGCTAACCTGTACAGTTCCTAAAAAGGATAGTCCATTAAGCTGCTTAAGACATCTAGAGAGCAGTATGGATCTATTGACCTTTCTTTTCCTTTTCTGACACTAATTTACAAAGAGAGAAAGAAGAGAGTGTAAAGAGACTAATTTTTACTGAAGGAGAAAGGACACAAGAAGTAAGATAAATGAAAGGCAGGAGCCTTCATCATGGTCTGGGGCAAACACATCCACAGTGTCTTGAGGGCCACGGCATGCTGACAGCCAGCAGCATGCTGTTGGGCATGGCACGATTGAAAAAAGCCATGCTGAGGCCATCAGTGGGCAAATGTAAAACCAAACAACGTTAACCTGAGGAGTCTCAGGTCCCATTTTCATGGTCAAAATCTAAGTCAGGTAAGAATGTTAGCAAATTGTTGTTGTTGAGTTCTGTCAAGTTGGAATCGACCCATAGCTGACCCTTTGGCAGCTTTTCAGAGGCAGTTAATCAAATGGGAGGAGACTACCCATCCTTCTCCCATGGAGCAGCTGGTGGATTTGAACCATGTGCCTTTGGGATTGCAGCATAGTTTCCTACCAGTAGTCTACCAGAGCTCCCTGTTAACAAATTATGTCATGTAAATCACCTTGTCCTCACTTGTCCAACATTGTTCTTTATTCAGAATGACTATTACAAGTTTGGGGGGCTCTGGAGGCCTAGTGAGTGAGGACTTGCACTGCCAACGCAAAGGCAAGCAGTTCCAATCCACCAGCTGCCCCAAGGGGAGAAAGATGAGCAATCTCCTCACATGGAATTTATGGCTTCTGAAAACCCTTCGGAAGGTCCGCTATAGCTGGTTCTGACTCAACAAGCAATAAAGTTGACTCTAACAATTATGATAATAAACGACCTAGAGAGTACGTTAACGACTTCTCTTGTTTCTGCTCCTTGCCCTTTCCTGCAGATTGGGCAGTTTTTTTCTGCAATATATCAGTTTTTGTTTCCTTCCCATGAAGATGATGAACGAGATCTCTCTGTGCTCGAAAAGCTCACTGAGGAGGATACACGAGTGGCCTGGATAGAGGACGTGTTCAGCCGGCTCACTGTGGATGTGGGAGCTCTGTTTAACAGGAGTTGCAACATCTTCCAACAGATGCAGCAAGGATTCGACCAGGCTTTTCAATCCTACTTCATGTCCGATGCAGACTTAGAAAACCCTTACTTCTCCCCAGCTTTATCTAAAGAGTCAGCAAAGACAGACGATCCAGTCCCGAGTTGGGACATAACCAACTTCTTTCAGCTGTTGTGTAATTTCAGTCTCTCCGTTTATGAAAGTGTCAGTGAATCTATTGCTGGGACGCTGAATGCAGGAGAAGACGTACCAAGACAAGACAAAGGCGAGTATTAATGATGTTTTTTCTACTCATATAGTTATGTTAGTGTCCAGTTTTATCCAGCAGGGAGATTGGCAGACATTTTGGGGTCACCGTCCCATATTTCCTAGAATGATATTTGTAGTTAAGCAAGGTCTCAGAGCCTGGTAGAAGAAGCTGTGCAGTCCACCAAACCGCATGCCTCTCCCAGCACTGTTGAGAGAGTTGTCCTCCTCATTTTTTCCTTACAGATCAATTTTTTCAAAGCTGAACTGTGGTAGCTTAGTGGTAAGGAGTTACACTGCCAACCCAAAGACGTATGGTTCAAATCCACCAGCTTCTCTGATGAAAGATGGGCAGCTTCCTGCCATCTTATAGAAGTTTTCAGAGATAGATTAAGTACTGCCTCTGAATACCTGCTAAGGGTCACATATGGGTTCTGACTCATTATTTTATAACAACTACTACAACAACAATTAAAAAAAGAAATGCTAAAGAGTAAGAATAGTAAAAGAAATTTCTCTTCTACTTAAGCTAGTAGGCAGGAGCTCAGCTCTATTCAGCTTAAACACTGTGGAATTTCTTTAAATTTGGTCATGGATCTTCAACTCCCAGCTTTAAGAAGTCGAGTCTTAGATATCCATTGCTGTGGATCATATGGCAGCTGCATGTGTGTCTGAGCAGATTCTCAGTGGCAGGGTTTTCAGCAGTAGATTGCCAGACCTTTCCTAAGCAACCCTGTGTGAACGTAAACTTCCAACCTTCAGGTCAGCAGCCAAGGGCAGTAGCTGTCTTTACAACCCTGCAAGCCCAGTCTTGGTTACAACCAGGTCAGACTTAGTGTCCTTCATGAACTACTCTTTGAGAAACCCTGTGATTCCTTAAATCGCCATGATGCATGCACAGAATCACAGAAGAGCTCACAGACAAATCTCAACTTACTGAAATAGCAAAGAGCTAAGAATCACAATCTGCCAAAACCAGTCCTGCCTCAAAATACTCCACGCTGAATGAATACTGGTGATCTCTGTGGCTCTGGTGGCCTAGTGATAAGAAGCTGTGCTGCAATCCCAAAGATACACAGCTCGAGTCCATCAGCCACTCAGCAGTAGAAGGATGGGCGATCTCCTCCCATAGGATTTATTATCTCTGAAAACCCGACGAAGGGCCAGCTATGGGGTCAGTTCCAATTCCACGGTACACAACAACAACGACATGCTTTACTGCAGGAAGTGATAAGAAGTTACCTTCTTCAAGGTTCTATAGTGTAACTAGGCTGCAAGGTTTCAGAAGTGAGAGCTGATGCGCGGTCCAGCTGTGGGCCTGCAGTTCTTTGGACTCCTCTGCTCCCCTCCGAGTTAAGAAAAGTAAATGGGCTCCTAAGAGCTGTTTTCCAATGCTCTCAGTGGTAGCTGGTAACATTCTCAAAACCACCAGGACATTGCACAGCGAGCCTCTCCAGAGCAGGGGCCTCAGGGGCATGGAAACAGACGCCAGGAAACAGTGCGCTTTGCCTCCTTCCTGTCCCATTGTTATAGAAAGCAGCCGTCATTCCTGAAATTGCTGTCAGGTTCTATTTCAGGGTCTTTCTCGTAAACCAGCTGTTTTCCCTGGTATTCAATGATGAGGTATCACAGCAGTGGGCACATATATTGATGTTAGAGTAATAGAAAATGAATTGTGCCTGAGCTTTTAAATAGATAGACTTTTTCTTTGAATAATATTTAGCATGTTTTCATTGGCACAAAATGGTATGTTTCCCTACTATATCTCTTATAACATGTAACAATCTTTCACATGAACACCTTCAAGTGTGCACACCATAAGTGATTCAGACACACTAAAATCTGCATCATTTCCCAACCACTGAGATCCAGCACTTCCTCTTCTGGCTCACCGTACCCCTCAGTTGATAATCTGGGTAACCCTGCCCCTCAGTTGATACTCTGGCTAACCCTCCACTTCAATTGATAATCTGGGTAACCCCTCTACCTCAAATGATAATCACCTCCCTCCACCTCAGATAATAACCTAGGTAATAACAGGCTGGATTTAGAAGAGGTGGTGGTATCAGGGATATTATAGCTATACCAGAAGAATGTCTATATGTTTTGACTGTGTGGATCACAACAAGCTGTGGCTGACTCTGAGAAGAATGGGAATCCCAGGACATTTGATTGTGCTTATGCTAAACCTATACTTGGACCAAGAGGCAGTCGTGAGAACAGAGAAAGGAGACACTGCATGGTTCAAAATTAAGGAGGGGATCCACCAGGGATGTATTCTGTCTCCATACCTTTTCAATCTGCATGCAGAATAGAACATCTGAGACACTGGGTTGTACGAGGAGGAATGTGGCATCAGGATTGATGGAAGAGTCATCAATAGCCTGCATTATGCAGATGACACAACCCTGCTTGCTGAAACTGAGAAGGACCTGAAGCACTTGCTGCAGAAGGTCAAGGACTGCAGCCTTCGATATGGATTGAAACTCAACATCAAGAAAACAAAGATTCTCA
>NW_006400066.1:1737972-1739076 GCF_000299155.1 Elephantulus edwardii | reverse complement strand
TACGTAGGGTCACTATGAGTCGCAAGTGACTTAACAGCACATAACAACAACAATAGCCTAACTACCCCCTCCAAATCACTTGGTAATCTAGATACACATATACCCACATACCCACATACCCACACACACCCCAGCTGATAACCTAGATATCAGTGTTCCCTAGAAATGTAAATTTTAAAATCAAATACAGCAAACAAAAAAACCCCAAAAAACCTCATTAAATAGAGATGCCTTGAAGCATAGTCAGAGCTGTAGGGACTGTAGGACATTTGCATGTGGCATCTACCATTTCACACTGCTGTTATAAGATAAGATAGACATGGGGGAGTTGGGAAACGAATAGGAGAAGAGTGGCTTCATGATGAACACTGCATTAGAATAGATGATGGAAAGAACTGTCTAAAATATTATATAACAATTATAAAATTATATGCATGATAACAATCTGGAACAAGGGGTGCATTGCAGGGTGGGCTAGGGAAGGGAAGGGAGGGAGGAAGAAAATGTGCAACAATAAAAAATATTTTAAAAACAATTTTTTTATTTAATTTAATGGAAGTTTACAGAGATTTTGGGTTTCCAGTCATTCATTGTTTTACTTTTCTCCATGCCCACCCCCTCCCACCCAATTCACTTTTCTCCTTGATGAGTAAAGGAAAAACTCTTTCATTGCTATGCAATCCTTCCCCCCAAGTCCACTGCACTGTGCAGCCTTCATTCTGGACTCCTGTCATGATAATAATACCTAATCATACCCCCAAGTCCACTGTACTGTGCAGCCTTCATTCTGGACTCCTGTCATGATAATAATACCTAATCATATATCCCTTTTAAACAGTTCTCTCCCTCATCTGTTTCAATGCAGTATACATCATTCCTCCCCTCCTTTTCTATCTTCCCTCAACCCCAATGTCAGTCCTGTTTTACAATAGTGACCCTATGCAATATTTGTCCTTTTGTGACTGAGATATTTCACTCAGCATAATGTCGTCTAGGGTCTCCACTTAGCATAGTATTTAATGAGTTCCTTGTTTCTCAATGCCGCATAGTATTCCATTTTTTTAATATACCAGAGCTTCTCTATCCATTCATTTGTTGATGGGC
>NW_006400066.1:1715626-1737404 GCF_000299155.1 Elephantulus edwardii | reverse complement strand
TGTTCATATCCTGTGCCCATTTTTCAATTTAATTGTTTACCTTTATCTTGTTGTGCTCAAGTATTTTAAATCTTTTCAATTGATTCCATTTCAACTCTTTTTATTAAATATTTTTATTGACTTGTGTGCAAAAAAATTATTATCTAGGAAAAAATGGAGAATTTTATGTTTTGTTGTGCACATTCTCAGCAACAGTAAAGTAAAAATAAAGTTTAAAATTATCATGATGCTCTCTGGAAATAAAATTATATGCATTAAGATATAGTGGTGGGTAGGTGTACTAATAATAATTTCTAATGATAAAATTGCTGGGATAAAAATATATACAATTTTTAATAGATATGTCAAATTGAGCAAATGGATGCACTAATAGGTAATTCCTATGTTTTAATGTTGTTGTTGTTATGTGCCGTGGAGTCGTTTGCGACTCATAGCGACCCTATGTACAACAGTCCTAAACCCTGCTCTATCCTGTGTCAATCTCACTGCCTCTGACACATCCATCCCGATTACCCCAGTCACTGAATCAATCCACCTCATAGAGGGTCTTCCCCTCCTGCGCTGTCCCTCCACTCTGCCCAGCATGATGTCCCTCTCCAAAGACCTGTCTCTCCTTACAACATGTCCAAAGTATGTCAGGCGAAGCCCCAGAATCCTTGCACTAGTTAAAAAATTTGAAAGCCCTAGTAAAAAGCAAAGAACATTGTATCCACTTCTTTAAAGCACTTCTTTAAACCTTAATGGCATAACTGTTTAAAATGTTTTGTCCCTTGCAGACCCCCACCAAGGAGGCCTGATGTCAGGACTGACTTTACCTGTGACTAGCAGAGGGCCATGTGAACGACTGGGCCAGAATTTGTCAGGATGTTTCAGATTTCGGGAAAGATGTCAAAATTGTCTGGATCACCTATGGGGAGGTAAAGAACTATTTTCTCATGGTTTCTTTAGTATTCTGGTCAGAGGTCTCAAGCATGCTTTCCCCCCCACCCTTGTTGTGTACAGTCGAGTTGGACCCAACTGGCACAAGAAGAGGCTGCCCCTTCGTCTCCAGAGGAGCATTTGGTGGTTTTGGGATTGCAGTGCAGCTTCTTGCCACTAGGCCACCAGAGCTCCCTACAAGCAGACTTTTTAATTTTTTTTTTTTTAAATATTGGGTATTCTTTTCTTTTTTTGTCAAGTATGCCTTTTTATCCAAGAGTCTGCTCACTGCGGAGCTCTGGTGGGTGGCCTAGTGGTAAGAAGCTGCTCTGCAATCCTGAAGGCGAGCAGTCGTCATCCCCCAGCTGCTCTGCGGGAGGATATGGACAATCTCCTCTCTTGTGATTAACCCGCTGGAGGATCAGCGATAGGTCAGTTCTGACTCGATGGTACACAACCACCACAACATGCTCACGGTGGGTATAAAATCTTTCTTTACTCCAAAGTAGGAAAGCTAAGTAAGTAATTCCATTTACAATAGCACCTAACAATAAAATGAGTTATCAACTATAACTCATAGCAACCTATGAGCAACAGATTTGAACCTTGGCCTCTCTTGTGCTATCTTCACTATCTCAAGTATACTTGAGCCCATTTTAACAGTTACTGTGCCAATCCATCTTGTTGCAGATCTTCCTTGTTTATATTGACTCTTCACCTTTTCAAGCATGATGCCTCTCTACAAGGCCTGACCCTTCCTAATAAGATGCCTAAAGTATGTGACCATTCTTGCCTCCAATGAGCACACTAGTTACACTTTCTCTAAGACAAAGTGTGTCTGTTCTTTGGCTGTTCATGGGATATTCAGTATTGTTCTCCAATACCACAACTTAAAGGCATTAATTCTTCTTCTTTCATCCTTAGTAATTTCCTGGCTTACAGTTGTATAACAAGTAACTGAGAAGACCATCTGCATCTTGGTCTTCAAATTAACATCATTGCTCTGAAAGACTTGAACAAGTCCCTGAAAGCAGATTTTCCCACTGTGGATAGTTTTTGAAGATTTCACTAAAATATTTTTATTTCTTGACTTCTAGTACCAAAAATGTTATTTGTGGATCCAAGTAAGATGAAATTGTTGTCAGTTTCAATCTTGTCTTCACTGATCATTATGTTGCCTATTGGCCGAGAGGTGAGGATTTTTGTTTTCTTGATGTTGACATGTATCCATATGGAAGACTGTTGTCTGTAATCTTCTGCAGTAAGTGTTTAAGTCCTCCTTACTTCCAGCAACCAAAGTTATGTCATCTGCATAATACAGGATGTTGATGAGTCTTGCTCCTATCCTAATGCCACATTCTTCATCATAAAGTTCAGCTCAGCATAAGACTGAATAGGTTTGGAGAAAACAAATAATCTAGGAATAAATCTAACTAGGGATGTGAAGGATTTGTACAGTAAAAATCATAAGACACTGTTAAATAAGATTAAAGAAGACTTAAATAAATGGAAAGGTGTTCCATATTCATGGACTGAAAGACAGCATGGTTAAGATGTCAATACTATTCAAATAGACCTATAGATTCAAAGTAATCCTAATCAAAATTCCAACAGCTTTCTTTATAAGAATAGAAAAACCAACTGTCAACTCCAATGAGTGGCAAGAAAGCCTGAATATCTAAAATAAGGTTAAAAGAAAAGAAAGTAGGAAGACTGACACTTCCTGATTTTAAAATGTACTGTATAACTACAGGGAGCTCTGGTGGCATGTTGTTGTCTTGTGTACCATCTAGTTGCAACTGACCTACAACTGTCCCTCCAGCAGGTTTTCAGAGGCAGTTAATCTCATGCGAGGAGATTTCCCACCCTTCTATTGCAGAGCAGCTGGTGGATTTGAGCTGCATGCCTTCAGGATTGCAGCATAGCTTCTTGCCACTAGGCCACCAGAACTCCCTATTTCATAGCAAATTGTTTTGTTAATCCAAAGACCAGTTCTCTCTGGTGGTTCAAATCCATCAGCAGCCCTAAAGAATAAAGATAAAGAATCTCCTCCCATGTGGCTTATAGCCTTGGAAACCCAATAAAGGGTCAGCTTTGCATAAGTTTTGACTTGGCAACACAGAGAAACAGGGAAAGAGGCCACTATAATAAGCAAAACAGCCTGGTACTGGTATAACAATACAGGCATGGAAAAAAAGAATAGGAGTGAGAGTCCAGAAATAAAACCAAACATCTATGGTCAATTGATTTTTTTAAATTTTATTTTATTATTTTTGTGTGTGTACCGTCAAATCCGATCTGACTGGTACAGGAGGATTTTGTCCTTCCTTCTCCAGCAAGAGCATCTGGTGGATTGCAGTGCAGCTTCTTGCCACTAGGCCACCAGAGCTTGCCTAGTCAATTGATTTTTGACAAAGGTATTAAATCCCTGTGATTGGGAAGAGTTTCTTCAATAATGGATGCTGGAAAAATTGGATTTCCACATGTAGAAAAATGACACAGCATCCATGCCTCCTATTATATATAAAAACAGATTAAAAATGGATTAGGGACCTGAATGTGAAAAATAAAAACCATATATCTTATAAGAAAATGCACGGGGAACACTGTTTTAATGTTTTTAGTTATAGATTATCCAATAAAGCAGCAAAAGCTCAAACCACAAAAGTCAAAATACATAAACAGAACTTCATAAAAATTTGAGGATGATGAAACTTGATCTCACATTTTGGGGGCACGTGGTCAGGAGGTGCAGGCCTTAGACAAAGACATTATGCTGAGAAAGGCCAGAGAAAGAAAGGAAGACCCTCAGCCATCTGGATTGGCTCAACACTGCAGCAGTGAGCTCAAGTACCTCAGACGTGATGAGATAGCTGGCACAGGATCGGACAGGGTTCTGATATGTTGTTCTCAGGGTCGCTGTGAGTCATTGTCTCTTAGGAGACTCTCCATGGCACCTAACAACAACAAACATAAAAATTTGAGCTTTTGTTCATCAAATAATTACCAAAAAAAAGTAAAAAGACAATTTCACCAAAAAAGACATTCTAATGGTCAATAAACATACCAAAAAATGCTTATTGTCATTAGCCATCAGAGATTTACAAACCAGAATCACAGTGGGTTATCATTTCCTTCCCACTACGATGGCTAAGAGTGAAAACCAACCAAAACAGGAAATAAATATTGGCAAGGATATAGGAAACAAGAATCCTTACCCATTGCTGGTGGGAGTGCAAAATGGGATTACCATTGTGAAAAGAGTGTTCAATTTCCACCTATGTGATTTACAGCCTCAGAAAACCAACCAGAAGGTCAGTTATGAATTCCAACTCCCCAATGAGTTAGAGTTTTGAGTGCCTCAGTTCTTAAAATGGGACTAACATGTGACCTAGCAATTCCTCCCCTAAATATATGCTCAAAGATTGAAAGCAGAGACTTTTACACCAACATTCACCTCTGTATTAGTCACAATGAAATGGTGATACTCTTTCCACCATTCACAGATGAATGGATAAGCCAAATGTGATGTATGCATACAATGGGATACTTCTCAGCCAGTAGGAGAAATGAAATCTTAACACACGCTTAGTATGAACGGAGCTTGAAGACATTATGCAGATTGAAACAAGACAGTTACAATAGGACAAATATTCTATGATCTCACTAATTTCAAAGACAACCGAAACAAAAGCAAACTCACTTCCATTAAGCTGATTCCAGGTTATAGCCACTTTTCTACTGGGTCTCCACAGCTGTACATTTCTACAGGAGGAGAATGTGCATCTTTCTCCACAAAGTACCTAGTAGAGTTGAAGCACTGTCCTTTCAATTGGAAGACTGACACATAACACACTACATCACTGGAATTCCAATGGTGATTAATTTTATAAAATACAGTATTGATGAAGAACAGTGTGAAACAATGTATATGAACTTTGTAAACAAACCAATTAAAAATATTATGGGGAAAACCATAAGAAAAGGCAAATACATAGCTCACAGAGTAGTTATCAGGGCTGGGGGTGGAAAGGAAAATGGAGGTTAATTATGATGGGGAAAATGTCATTGATTGAGAGTAGGGTCGCCATTAAGGGTAGGGCTTCATAGCCAAGTGTTAAAATTACTGTCAATAAACTGTTGCACACCTGTTAAAAGTAGAAATGACAAAAGTTGAGTGTTAGACATATTTGCACTAACAGCAAAAAGAATAGCTTCTGAGTATAACCAAATACCTTATGGGAGTTAGACCTTTGGTTCATAGGTTTAGGGTCTTCCTTCACTCTCTCACTCATTGCCATTGATTCAGAGTCAACTCATAGCTGACCCTCCAGCAGGTTTATATAGACTGTAAATTATATGGGAGGGGATTGCACATCTTTCTCCCTCAGAATAGATTCAGGGGGATTAAAACCACCCCCCTTTGGGTTGGTAGCACAACTCCCTATCCAGTGGATCACCAGAGCTCCCATAGGGTCAGAGTTTGCAGACATGGGTCCAATAATGTGGTCTTAAAATCTTCCACGTGGCCATCTAAGCCATGACAACATCTCTCTATTCACCTAGAGCTACAGAGGAATAGGAGAAAGAAATAAGGAAAAGGAAGAGGAAATAGAATGTGTGGCTAATTCCCTCCTGAGCATGGGCAACTGCTTCTTTCACCACGAAGCCAGAATGTCATATGGTTACCACAAGTGAGCATTTTGATCAGTGACTCTCTAAAGAGTCAGAAGGGAGAAAATGAAGAACAGAACTTCAAAGTTTCATAAAGTCTAGCTTTCTAGAGCTAAGCAAGTTAGATAATCCCTTGAAACTTTTCCCTGAGGAAAATCTTTAAATCTTAAAACAAAAACATCCCCTAAGTCTTCTTATAACTTGACAATCATTTATCGTATCAGACAAAATGTCTGCCTTGTAATTATACTCTTCTAAGAACTCTTCACATGTGATCAAATTCACAACATCAAATCAAGAGATTAAATGGGAAATTTCGGGGGCACTGAGTGTTAGTGAGAGGAAACAATTTAGAAAATTATAGAAATATATATACAACTGGAGGAATGTAATGAATGTCCCTAGATTATACATGTAGAAATGGTTGAATTGGTGTATGTTTTGTTTCTATATTGTTGGTGTATATGTGTTGTTGTTAATGTTATGTGTTGTCAAGTCAGAACCAACTCATATCTGACCCTTCAGTGGGTTTTCAGAGGCAGTAAATTGAATGAGGGGAGATTGCCCATCTTTATCCTGTGGATTTCCAGAGGCAGTAAATTACATGGGAGGGGATTGCCCATATTTCTCCTGGGGGATTCAAACCATGTGCCCTTGGGTAGGCAGTACAGATCCTTACCACTAGGCCACCAGAGCTCTCATATGTTTTTATATTCTCAACAAAATAACACACACACAAAATGTTTAAAATCCTTGAAATAGCAGGTTGAAAAATCAGTGAGCACAATACAAATTAGTATCTCAATAAATTATCAACAACTTGAGTTTGTATCTTTGGCTAAGGTATTTCTAAACCTTAGGCTTCTCTATTGAGTAATTTGTAAATTAAGGACTAGAAGTAATCCTTGGATTCTAAATCAGTTATTCTATACAGCAAGTTTCAGAAAATCTCAGATCATACTTCAGTACTTGCAAAATAATAGGTCTTGTGCCCTTAATTTCCTTCAAAGCAGACTGCTGAGAATATTACACCTACAAAAAGAGCAAAATGAATAGCTGATGGAAGCACATTTATGTTCCGGTGCTGACTATTCTGTCTTCTGAGAATAAGCAATTTGCAACAAATTTATTTAGTTAGAAAAAATGAAAGTAGAATTATTATGCCATTTAGCAAGTTTTTATAGAAAACATACTGGCTATCAAATCTATCATGACTTATAGCAATGGGCATACCATAATATTAACTATTATCATCTTTGAGTTATATGATTATAGATTTTTTTATTAAAAACAAACTGTATTTACCAAACTTTTCATCATGAGCATATGTGTATACTTAAAATAAAAATATTTTTCAATTCTTAAACATCTCTAAAATCTAAGTTTGACTTTTTATCTAGAATTTACTTTTATTTAGTAACCTTGCTCAGGGAATCTATACCTTACAGATCAGTGATGTCTATTAATGGCATAAGAAGCCCTGATTGTACAGTGTAGAGCATGTTAACCAAAAGGCCAGTGGTTTGAATCTGTGACCCTCTCTAAAGAAAGAAGGTGGGCTTCCTCATAAAGGTTTATGGTCTCGAAATCTAATGGTTTGGAATTGACTTGATAGTGGGTTTAGTAATGAAATTGGCCTTCTGCTGCGTAGATTAATGCATTGCAAGTTGTCTTCACTATCTAATGTACTATTACAGAAATATTAAAAGTGGATAGCTTTTTGTCCATGAGTCAAACGGTGGGTGTCCTTAGGTCAAATGGTGGGTCTCAATGACTAGCCTTTCCACTAGCAGTCAAGCACTTAGCCATTACATCACTTGGGCTCTGACAGCTCACTTGCAACTGGGACCATAACCATAGACATTGCTGTTAAGTGCTGTCAAGATGGAATCCACTCATAGCTGACCCTCCAGCAGGTTTTCCGAGACTGTAAATAATGTGAGAGGAGATTACCCATCTTTCTCCCTTGGAGCAGATGGTAGATTCAAACCACCGGCCTTTGGATTGACAATGCAATTCTTTATCCATTAAGACACCAGAGGGAGGCTAGGTTTTACAGCACCTCAAAAAATCGAGAGCAATCACACAATACCGGGAACCATGGTCTAGACAAGTTGGTACATATACAGCACGAGGAGTCTAGGGGGGGTGGGAAGCACAATTCAGTCATGACTCAGAATATCTACATGTCTTCAACTTAAAGAAAGTAAGGTTCTTGTTCTAATTTTTTGGATGTTGTTCAATGACTTAAATGAGTTCAATATTTAACCTTCTCTTTTTGTTTTTAAGTTTGACAAGTTTATTCCTCTTGAATTTTATTTATAATTTTTTATTTTAATGAAAGTTTACAGAGACTTAGGGTTTCCAGTGATTCATTGTTGCGCTTTTCTCCCTGCCCACCCCCTTCCCAGTACTTCCACTCTCTTTTTGTTTAAGCATCATCATCCTAGGCTCTTACATCCTAATTATCTGGTTAGCTGGGGGTGGGAAGGGGCAGAGATTTCCTAGGCCCTAGAACTGGAGCAAGACTTCAGGGACCACAGTGGATGTAAACCCAACACACCTGAGCAAGCTGAGCTCATTCCTAGAAGGACCGATTTCACAAATCATTTATGGGTTGTTGTTTAACTTTATTGATAGAGATCTTTGCAACATGAACGTTTTTATTTTGATGCAATGCAATATATGCCTTTTTAAAAATTGCTTGGTGTCATAGCTAAAAAACAATTATCTAACTCAAGGTCATGAAGATGTATTCCTATATTTTCTTCTAAGAGTTTTGTAGTTCCAGTTTTTATATTTAGGAATCTGATTCCATTTTTAGCTAATTTTGTATTAAGTATGAGGTAAGAGATTCATTTCTTTCATTCGCATGTGGATATCCAGTTGTCCCAATGCTATTTATTGAAAAGACAATACTTTCCCTATAAAGTTGTTGTGGCACCTTGTCAAAAACTCATTATAAGGGTTTATTTCTGTACTCCAATTCTATTCCATTGATCTATATGTCTATCCTTATGCCAGTACCACATTGTCATGAATATTGTAGCATTGTAGTTAGTAAGTTTAAAACAAGTCCATGTAAGTGCTCCAACTCTGGTCTTTGTTTTTGAAATTATTCTATTTATTCTGTATTTCTTGCATTTGCATATGAATTTGAAGATTACATTGTCAATTGCTACAAAAAGAATAGTCAAAATTTTGGAATGTATTAATTTAACTCATAAATCAATTTTGGGAGTATTGCTATCTTGATATTAACCCTTCCCAATCCAAGCACATGGTATGTCCTTCCATTTACTTAGGTTTTCTTTCTTCCCCCCACCCCCCGACCCTGGTTTCAGTGTAGGAGTATTGTATTTCTTTAAAAAAATTATCCCTAAGTATTATTTGGTTTTTGGTACTGTTAAAAAGGGAATGGCTCTATTAATTTCGTTTTTAATTTTTTCATAGTGTATGGGAATAGAATTGATCTTTATTTTATGATCTTTTATTCTGCAACCTTGATGGACTGTTTAATAGTTATAATAAGGGTGAGAGAGTGTGGATGTGTGTTCATGATGTGTATGCAAGAACACCCATTAAGACTTGTTAATATATAAGATTATATTATCTGTGAGTGGATCTAGTTTTACATTTTCCTTTCCTGTGTGATTGTACTTTACAAGAAATTTCACCTTTGTTGGACTGTATTCTTTTTCTTGGATTGTTGTTATTATGTGCTGTTGAGTCACCTACAACTCATAGCAACTCAGTAGCTCTGAAGCTTGCCCTGTCCTGACCTAGTCTGACGCAGACCGCGTGAACTTTGATAAATGTAGATAATTGTAGAGGGGCTTCATGCCTTTTGTTCACAGGGTCACTATGAGTTGTGCTCAACTCAAAGGCAATCAACAACAAGAAAACAAAAAAATTAAAGCAAGATATTTGCTATGAATATATCTCTTTGACTCTTATAAGCCCAAAGGTTTCCCTGTTAAGGATTCTGAAACAATTTCTGAAAATGTTTGAAGAGTGAGACAATTTTGTATATTTGCGAATATTCTAAGGAGTAAAAAGGCACCTTAAATTTAAATATATTCTGTAGAGACTCCTTTATTAAATTTTAAATGGGATAAGACAAAGACAACTGTTCCAGAATGAGGGAGACCATCTGCATGATGTCAAAGGGGTCCCCTGAATCATGACATGGCTTTCATGTATAAGATGGGGGGGAAGGAGATTATCAAAAGATTATGACTGGTGTATTTGTAGGAGCAAGGACACCCCAGATTCAAACATACTCTTTCATTAAAACATAAACAACAGTCTAGAATAAGAGCTTCATAGTAAAGTGGACGTGGACTGTGGAAGGAGGGAATTATAAAACAAGGAAAGTTGGTGTTTTTTTTTTCTTTCAAGGAGAAAAGTGAAATGAGGGGAGGGGTGGGCAGGGAGGAAAATGTGCAACAATGAATGAATGGAAAGCCATGTTTTCTACAAACTTTCATTAAAATCTCAATATTTTTTAATGGACATAAACAAGCTTATCCCTCATCTTGTGAGATAGCAGGTGAAAAGCTGGTCAAGCCTGAAGCCAAGAAGGCAGATGTCAGTGGCAAAGTTTAAAAGGCGAAGCGTAAGGGTAAACACGTGAGAAGGTGATGCTGCCCTGCAGCCAGAACCCTGTAGGTTTCCCTGATCAGCTGTGTATCAGCTTGTACAAGAGAAAGTGTTCAACCATTAAGTCCAGGGCTGAAAAGGAGAAGGTTCTTGCTACTGTCACAAGACCAGTTGGTGATGATAAGAATAGTGGAACCCAAGGAATGAAACTTCTCAAAATGCCTAGGTATTACCCTACTGAAGGTGTGCCTCGGAAACTGATGAGTCACACAAAACCCTTCAGTCAGCATGTGAGGAAACTGCGCTGTAGCATCAGGCCCAGGACAGTTCTGATCACAGGGTCCCACAGAGGTAAGAGAGTGGTTTCCCTGAAGCAGCTGAATAGTGGCTTGCTCCTTGTGACCTGGCCTCTGGTCCTCTATCAAGTTCTTCTGCAGAGAATACACCAGAACTTTGTTATTGCCACCTCCATTAAAGTTGACATCAGTGATGTGAAAATCCCAAAACATCTCACTGATGCTGACTTCAAGAAGCAGCTGCTGTGGAAGCCCACACAACCAGGAGGATGAGATATTTAACACAGAGGAGAAACAGGAGATTATAGAACAGCACAAGAGTGATCAGAACACTGTGGACTCCCAAATTTTGCCCAAAATCAAAGCCATTCCTCAGCTCAAAAGCTACCTGCATGCTTTATTCTCTCTCACCAATGGAGTTTATCCACACAAATTGGTGTTCTAGATTTCTAGCAAAAGACCTAGTTAAATAACAGTTAAAGTTAGTGGTGGTGTTATTGTTACATGCCATCAAGTCACCTGGGATTCACAGTTACCCTATGTAGCCTGGAAGCCTGCCCTATCCTGAGCTAGTCTCACTAACTCCAACGCACCTAATCCCACTGCCCCAGTTACCAAGTCAATCCATCTCCTTCAGGGTCTTCCTTTCCTGTGCTGTCTCTCCACCATTCCAAACATGATGTCCTTCTCCAAGGACTGGTCTCTCCTGGTCACGTGCCTAAAGTATGTGAGAAGAAGCTTCAAAATCCTAACCTCCAAGAAGAAACTTGGTTTAACCCTCTCCAAGACAGACCTATTTGTTTTCTTGGCAGTCCATGGTATGTTCAATATTCTTTTCCAGCATCACAATTCAAAGGCATCAATTCTTCTGTCATCCTTAGTCATTGGACAGCTCTCTCTGATACATAGCAAGTAAATGCAAAGACTATGGCCTGGATCAGGAAGGACAGAGACAGACAAGTCATTCTAGAGGGAGGTATCATGGCACTAGTGGTGTTCCACTGGATCATGGTCATGGCTTGCATGTATATAATCTAGAGACAAAGCAAATCATCACAAGATCTTAATTAGTGTCAATTACAATCCATCACAGACTAAAGAAATGGGCGAAAGGCCATTACTGTGGTACCTACACAGCTGCAGATTTAAAAAGCTTAGAGATGTGGTTCAGGGGCTTCCCATCACCTGACATAGTGGTGGCTGTGGCTATAACTTGGGATCATGGAGGTTATTTTTGGTAAATCATTAAGGACAAGTTCCCTGGTTTCCTGTGCACATGCTGAGGTCAAATTTCCTCTCCACAGGTTCACCTTCAGTCCAGCAGGAGACGCAGACTGCTAGTTCAAGTTTAAAGAACTGGGTGTGAAGAGGCAGATTCAGGGTTCAGACGTAGCATAAGCAAGAAAGCATTGCCTGACATAAATGTTGGAAGTAGGTCACAGCCCTGATGAAACTCCCTTTCAACTGACTGACTTCATAGCAGATCTCATCACAAAGGTGATTCTATTCTAGCATATATCTCCAAGGGAATGACTGCAGCATGACTTCCAAACCAGAGAATTATAGGCAGCTGAGCTGACACATGGCTTTAACTATCACACACCCATTCCTTGCCATCAAATTGATACCAACTAATAGATGACTCTCCATTGGGTTTCTGAGACTGTAAGTCATACAGAAGATTGCCCACTTCTCTCCCTAGGGGTGGCTGAAGGTTTTAAACAGCCAGAGAAGCTCAGTCTTGAGGTTAGCAGTGCAACTCCCTATGGACAATATCAATTATCACATCAGCTTAAGAGAATTCTAAACTCCATAGACCTTTTTCTTAACTATGATTCTTTATTCTTTTCCAGACTGCCCTGGTGTACCAGAGCTGCATACAGAATTAGATAAAGCTTCTAAATTGGTCAACGTGTCCAATCAGCAATACACCCAGATTCTCCAGATGACGCAGGATCACTTGGAAGACACCATGTATCTTGTGGAGAAGATGAGAGGACAATTTGGTTGGGTGTCTGAACTGGTCAACCAGACCCTGGGAACAGAGAGCAGCTTCAGTCCAGTAAAGGTAACTTTGAGATACAAGAGCATACATAGATGTTACCCTGGCATATTGTGATTTTCCTATTCATTTACTTGTTGATTATATTTTAATTTTAAAAGAAACTTTAGGGAGATATTCATATTTCCATTGTGATCATATTCAGCCTGCCCAGGTATAACATAATGCAGGGTCTTCAGAAAACATGGTATTCCATAAACAATCAATCTAAAATACAGAGTACTTTAATCCAGAGTTAGCGAATTCTATTTGTACTTGAAGTGCTATCAGAAATAGAATGAACGTAAAGAAACCTACCTAGCCAATGTAGTTTTTAAGTCCAAGATCATCCGACCTTTGAAACTCACCAGCTGTGTAGTATAGGGAAATGTTCTTAACCATTGTAGGCCTCAGTTTTGCTAACTTTAAATTGGAAATAATAATACTTGCATACATGCATGTAAAGTGATTAGTATAAGTTGCTTGTACAAAGTAAGAACTCTGTAAATGATGCCACTTACTAGTTTGTCTGTGGTTTGTTTTTTAGTTTGGGGTTGTGTTTTTGTTTTGTTTTGTTGCTTACTGCTATTTACTTTGTGACTATAATCTATCAATACTGCAGAAGAAGATTGAGTCAGTTGGCTTCCAGAACTATTTACAGCCTTGAGGACTCTGTGGAACCATTCTATTCTGTTTTATTGGGTTGCTTTGAGTCAGAATCAACTAGATGGCAGTGAGCTTGGTTTGGGGCTTTTCTGTATTAATCACGAGCTCCAGCAGTGCAATAGTTAAGCACTTGGCTCCTAGCTGAAAGGTTTGCAGTTTGAGCCTCCAGTGACTCTGTGGGAGAAAGATATGACAGTCTTCTGGAAAGATTCAGCTCAGCTCATTGCTTTCGAGTTGAAACAGACTCATAGCTAGCCTTCTAGCAGATTTTCAAGATTATAAATCACAATGGAAGAGACTGCCCACCTTTCTCCTACAGAGCTTCTGGTGGATTAGAACCACCAAAAACGTGAGGCCTTTTGGGTTAGCAGCACAATTCCCTATGGACTGAGCCACCAAAGCATAGTTCTGGAAAGATTACAGCCTAGAAAATCCCACCCCCTCCTACAGGGTGGTTATGGATGGGAATTGAATCAACAGCAGTGAGTTTGCATTTATAGATTAATGTTCACATAAAAATATAGTACCTTTTAAAGTTGCTTCTGTGCAATGTCTTTCATATTCAATCAATAAATCTTTTGCTTAACATTAAAAAGAAACGCATTTGCCAGGGAATGGATTTCTTTTATCAACACACATATACACAACATTAATACACAAATAGTATTTCCAGATTTCTTAATAAAATTTGGATTTTATTTTAAATTACTATGCAAAGAAATTGAGTACATAAAATCCTGGGTAGCATATCATGTTGGTTCCTACCCAGATATTCCTTTTCTTAGTTTCATCTGTTCCTGCTGCAGACTGCTTCCCCCTGCAATCTTCTCAAAATGACTACTGCTGGCAGATCATGCTCAGTTTCCTACAGGATGAAGCTGAAGCTTGGTGTCACTTGAAATAACCCATATCTGACCCTCTGGCATGTTTACAGAGGCAGTTAATCCCACAGGAGGAGATTGTCCATCCTTCTCCTACAGAGCAGCTAGTGGCCTTGAACCTCATGCCTTGAGGATTACAGTGCAGCTTCTTAACACTAAGCCACCAGAGCTGCCTCGTATAGAATAAACCCCAAAAGAAAAACACCAAGGTATATCATAGTCAAATTTTCAAGAGTCAAACACAAGGAGAGGATTCTGAAAGAAGCTAGGGAAAAACAAAGACTAACCTATAAAAGGGGAGCTCTGGTGACCTAATAAACAAAGGAGAGATTAAGTGCCTTTCTCAGCAGAAACCATGCAAGTCAAAAGATAGTGAAATGACATATATCAAAGAACACAACTATCCATCAAATATGATAGCAAGATGAAGGCATTCTGAGAAAAGTAGAAACGAAGGGAGTTTGTAAAAGCAAGACCACTGTTGCAGAAAATACTGAAGGAAGGCTTTCTCACAGAGATGACACAGAAAGGAAGATAGATCAAAGTAACCAGCAACAACACAAATAAAGAGCCCAACAAAATTATGGCAATAAAAATTTACCTCTGTTTGATCAGGTGCTACTTAGTTGTCTTTTAATCTTTTGGCCTGATGGTGTACCCAGACCATTTCCATTTAATTCCATTGTTTGTGCTTTATTTGTTTGTTTTTGTTGTTGTTGTTATGTGCCATCAAGTTGACCACGACTCATAACAAGCCTATGAACAATAATAGCTCTGAAACCTGCCTTATTCTGAGGCCATCTCATTCTCTTTGGCATACCTGTCCTCATTGCCACAATCACTGCGTCAATTCATCTCACCCAGAATCTTCCCTTCCTGTACTGATTCTCCATCCTTCCCAGCAGAATGTCCTTCTCCAAGGACTTGTCCCTCCTGGCACTATGCCCTAAGTATGTGAGATGGAGCTTCACAATCCTTTCCTCCAAGGAGCAACCTGGTTTCACGCTCTTGATTTATTTTAACTGTGAGATATTTATTTTCATAATCATAAAAACAGGAAGGCTAAAGCTGAGAAATCTGAGAGTCAGAAGATTATGTTACCTTTGAAGGTAAAAAAAAACCAGCAACTGTACCTGCTTTTTAAAACTTTCTTTAAATGTACTTTAAAATATCTTTTGAATATTCATTGAACTTCCTGTACCAGGGGCAAGTAAAAATGACAAGGATAAAGAAAGAAATGCATCTTTAAAGCTGAGTTCATGATTGTAAACTTCAGCCCATGGAACTCATCTCTAATGTTTATGAATGTGCAGTTTCTCTGAGCTCCCTCATCCATAGAGATGGAAATGTAAATTGGCTGTAAATAAACATCTACTTTATGAAAAAATAAATACAAAAAATTATCTCTGAATAATCACATTGAATCTGAATGGTTTCACTATACTAGTTAAGAGAACGAGTAGCAGATTGGATAAAAAAAAAAACAAAACCTGTTAATATGTTGTCTACAAGAGACACATTTGAAAAATGAAGACAAATATAGACTAAAAATAAAGGGGTGGGAGAAATCAAGCAAATGGAAACCAGGGAAAAAAGCAGAAGTAGCAATATTAATCTCCAATAAAATACACTTCAGAGTAAAAACCATCCCTAAGGAAAAGGAAAGACCTAAATAATGCTTAAAGGGACAAAAGAACAAGAGTATATAACCATAATAAATATCTATGCACTGAATGATAGAGCGGGAAAATATACAAAGCAAATGTTAACAGGACAAAAAAAAAACAGACAACACCATAATAGTAGTAAGAGACTTCAGTATATCACACTAAGTAAAGACAGAGCTACTAGAAAGAAACTCAACAAATATGCTGAAGAATTAAACTACAAAATTAACAAACTTAATCTCATGGATATATACAGGCTACTGCACCCTCAAAGAGATCAGGATGTGTTTCCCCCACCACCACCACCACCAGGATGCACAGAACATTCTCCAGAATGGATCACATTTTTGGTCACAAAGTAAGCCTCAATAAATTTAAAAAATGTCAAAATAATACAAAACAACATTTTCTCTGACCACAATGCTACAAAATTAGAAATCAACAACAAGAGGATTATGGAGGAAAAAAATGCACCTAGAAGCTGAACAACATCCTGCTTTAACCTGCTGTAACCACATGAGTGGTTAATAGAAGAAATAAAATATAAAATAAAAAGCTTCCTGTAACAAATGAGAATAAAAAGACAACTTATTAAAACCTCTGGGAAACAGCCAAAGCAGTACTTAAAGATCAATCCACAGCAAAAAGCAAATCTGTTGAAAGGGAAGAATGAACAAAAGTCAATTATTTAACACGACATCTTCAACAAATACAAGAATAACAGCAAGAAATACCAACAACTTCTAAAAAAATGTATAAAAATTAGGGCAAAAATAAATGAAATAGAAAACAGAAAAACAATTGAAACTACCAATAAGACCAGGAATTTGTTCCTGGATAAAGTAAATAAAATTGACAAACTACTAGCAAGAGAAAGAAAAGATACAAATAATCCAAATCAATAAGAGATGAGAGACCATGTCATAATAGAATCAACTCAAATAAAAATATTCATAATGAAATTTTATGGAAAACTACACTAAAACAAATATGAAAACCTAGAGGAACTGGACAAACACTAAGAAATTCACAACCCACCCAGACTGAAGAAGAACACCTGAACAAACTCATCACAAAAGAAGAACAGTTATGAAAAAATTTTCAACAACAAAATAACCCGTGGGCCAAATGGTTTTACCAGTGAATTTTACCATTAAAAGCTGTCACCATTCTTACATGACATATTTCAGCAAATAGAAAAAGATGGAATATTCCTTGAATATAAGGCTTGAATTTGTTATTCAATTCCTTCTACTTAAGAAATGCTGAGCGAGTTTGGCCCTTTCAATTTTCCAACTCCAGCTCTTTGCAAATTTCATTATAAAACTTTGTTTTGTCTTCCCACACCACCCTTTGAAATCTTCTATTCAGCTCCTTAACATCTTGATTTCTTCCTTTTGTTTTGGTTTCTTGGCACTCTAGTGCAATATTCAGTCTCTTCTGGTGTCCAACGTGGTCTTTTCTTCTTCCTATGTCTTTGTAATGACCGTTTTGCATTCTTCTTGGATAATACTCTTGATAACCTCCTGCAGCTTATCTGGTCTTCACTCATTAGTATTTAAGACCTCAAACCTGTTCCTGAGATGGTCTTTACCTCATGAGGGATAGACTCAAGATCAAACTTTGGTCCTTGTGAATTTGATTTTATTTTCTTTAGCTTTAGTTTGAACTTGCACACAAGTAGTTGATGATCTGATACACAATCAGCACCAGGCCTAGTTTTCAGAGTTGACACTGAGCTTCTCCAGTGATTTTTCTTGCGGATGTAGTCAATCTGATGCCTATGTAGACCATCAAGTGAAGTCCCTCTCCAGGCTGCTCCTTGGAGGCAAGGATTCTGGGGCTTCGTCTGACATACTTTGGACATGCAAATAGATGAGAGGATCTTCTAAAAATCAAATCTTCATGCAAATAAAAAACTTCTCCAACAGGGTAAAAAGGAAGTCCAAAAGCTGGGGAAAAATATTTGGCAATGACATATCTGATAAAGAACTCATACCTAAAATTTATAGAATACTTCAGCACCTCAAAAAGAAAAAAGTAAACAACCCAATCACAAAAATGGCACAAGATATAAACAGACACTTCATCAAAGAATAAATTCAGCTGGCAAACATACACATGAAGAAATGTTCAAAATTCCTAGGTATCAGAGAGTTGCAAATCAAAACAACTGAGATACCATTCCACCCTTTTTTTTCTGTTCTTTTTTTATTATTATTAAGTTTTATTAGTTTTAATGAACATTTACAGAGATTTGGGGTTTTCATTCATTCATTGTTGCACTCATTTCACCCTTTTTGAAGCAAAGTTCAACAGGACAGCAGACAACAAATGCTGGCAAGGGTGTGGAGAGATTGGAACTCTTATTCACTGCTTGTGGGAATGCAAAATGGTACAACCACTATGGAAGGCAGTCTGGCACTTTCTCAAAAAGTTGGAAATAAGAAATATCATTTGATCCAGCTATCCCCCTACTGGTAATATACCCTAAAGAATACAGAGCTGTGACTAAAATGGCTGTGTGCACATTCATATTTATTACTGTATTATTCACAATAGCAAGAAGATGAAGCATCCGTACGACCCATCAACAAAGGAATGAATAGAAAGACTGTGGTACATTCCCACAATGGAATATTATGAACTTGTAGAATACTCTGCAATGTGGGTGAGACTGGAAGAGATTATGCTGAGTAATATCTCAATCACAAAAGGACAAATATTAAAAAATGTGATCATTGTAAAATAGGAATGACTCAGGAGTTGGGGAGAGAGCAAAAGAGTAGATAGACAATGAAAACTGCAGTGGAACAGATGAGGGGAAGGACTGTCTGAAAGGAATGTATGATTATGCAATTACTATGGAAGATAGCCTGGCATTTCCTCAAAAAGGTGAATATAGAAATCCCATATGATCCAGCTATTCCACTACTAGGAATATACCCCAAGGAAATTTAAATTTAGACATGAGCAGAGATATATATGTGCACTTTTGTTCACTGCAGCATTATTTATAATAACAAGAAAAAGGAAACAGCTCAAACACCCATCTACAAATGGATGAATAGAGAAACAATGGTATATCCACAAAACAATACCATGCAGCCCTAAAGAACCACAAATTCGCAAAACACTACACATACTAGAGGACATTATGCTAAGTTAAATAACTCAGTCACAAAAGGATAAAGACTGTATAAGACTATTATTTATGTATAAATACTATTATTTGGCAATGTTTTAAAAATAGTTCTTTTAAGATTATCAGGTTACATTGTTAGTATGTGGTTTGAATCCACCAGAGCTCTGCTGGATAAGTAGGGGCAATCTTCTGAACCAGTCAGATCTGCTTTGCCAGTACACAAAAGATAATACATTTTTTTAAAAATTTTTTTAAGTTACATTGTATTTTTTCATGTAAATCATCAAATTATATGCACTTGATTATTCATTAAAAGGATAACTGATTTCAGATGACTAGTTCTTACAAAAATCACAGATAAATTATCTAGAAAAATTCAGTATAAAATTTGACACACGAAATAAAAAAAAATTGACCCATGATATTATTATTTGTGGCACAGATAATAGTACTTAGCAAGGTAAATTCTGGAAGAAGAAATGTGAGAAAAAATCAAATTATTTCCATTGAGTATGAACCAACTTACAGCTGACCTTTCATTGGGTTTCTGAGGCTGTAAGTTAATGTGAAAGGAGACTGTGCAACTTGTCAAATTGCTGGTGGATTCAAACCGCCAGAGAGCTGCAGCCTTTGAGTTAGCAGCAAAATTCCTACAAAGTTTAAAACCTATGTCTGACCATCTATTCTCTTTCTCTGCTATGGGAACAAATAAAGCCATATCTTTTACTGCTACATCCTGGAGATGTCCAACTGAGCATGTGAATGGTACAGATAGAAAACTAGCTATCTAATCAACAATGAGGGAACTCTGGTGGTCTTGCAGTAATGAGTTGTGCTGCCAACCCAAACACATGTGGTTCAAATCTACCAGCTACTCCTCAGAAAAAAGATGGACAATCTCGTTTCATGTGATTGATAGTCTCTGGAAATTCACTGAAGGGTCAACTATGAGTAGTTTCTGACTTGATGGCATATAACAACAATCAGCTCTGACTCATAGTGGGCTTATATACAATAGAGTGGAATGTTGCTCAGTCCTGTGTCATTTTCACTCTCAACACTGTGTTTAAGATCAAAGTTGTGGCTATTGTGCCAACCCACCTCCCTCTCACCTTTGTTGGCCTTCTGTGTCACAAACATGCTGTTGTCCTCTAGTGACTATCCCTGATGACATGTCCAAGCCAAATGGGTTGAGCAATGTTCAGAATGTCTTCATTGGGTGATTTTTAGAAGTGGTTTACAAGACCTTTCTGCCTAGTCTCGGTTGAAATCTGTCTACAACAGCGACATTGACCTTGTCAGTATTCTAAATGGCAGTGCCATAGCTTCCTGTTGTCTTTAAGAAAGTGCAACCAGAGTGCTCCTTAGAGGCAAGGATGAGGAAACTTCATCTTATATACTTTGGACATGTTATCAGCAGGGACCAGTCCTTTTGAAAAGACATCATGCTGAAAAACGAAAAGGGTCAGAGAAAGAGAGGAAGACTCTCAACACAGTGACTGACATAGTGACTATTAACAGTGGGCTCAAGCATGCCAGAGGTAGTGAGGATGACACTGAATAGGGCAGGGTTTCAAGCTGCTGTTTATAAGATTGCTATGATATAGCAAACTGACAGAAGGTCAGGCTTGCCCCCCAGGTCTGTGTGAGACATCTTTTAATGGATATGTAGCATGAATGAAACTTTCTGTTGTCTGAAGCCACTGAAATGTTTGGGTTAATCTGTTTCTTCACTACAAACTAGCCTATCCTAACTGCTTTAAACCAATTGTTAATGTGTACTGGGATTTAGCAATATTTTACAGAATAACCCCTCTTCTTTAGGTAGTTCCAGGTGTTCATGAAGAAAAATTATCTAAACAAGATGAAAAAATGCTAGATTTAAGCATTCTGCCTTCCTCTAATTTCACACTCAAGATTCTTCTCAATGAAGGTTCTGAGAGTTCCAACTTTATCAGCTCTCTGGTGACAAAAGCACTACAGAATTTTAAGGAGCATTTTAAAGCTTGGTAAGTAGAGTGCCTTACTGTAAATGTTTTATTCATAGGGATAGCTAATTCATAAAATATCCAAATCAGTTTTCAGTGATTGGAAAATATGTTCACCCTCATGATTGGTGCTGAAAGATATGAAAACCAGAATAAATGGATTTTTTTTACTTTTCAAATTTACAAATTAAGAAAATAAAGTAATATAAAATATTTGTAAAAATATGAGAATTCTCACATATTATTGGTGGAAACATAAGTCTGCCGTTTTGGAAAGCTATTTGAGTATGAGTATTATTGTTATTGTTGTTGTTAGGTGTCATTGAATCAAGTACGACTCATAGCAACCCTATGAACAAAAGCTCTGAACCTAGTCCTGTCCGGCACCATCCTCACACTTACGACACACAAGAGCCCATTGTAGCAGACACCATGTCAATCCATCTGGTTAAGGGTCTTCCTCTCTTCACTGACCCTCCACCCTTCCCAACATCATGTCCCTCTCCAAGGAATAGAACTTCCTAACAATATGTCCAAAGTATAGGAGGCAAAGCTTCATCACTCTTGCCTCCAAAGAGCACTCTGGCTGCACCCTCTCCAAGACATAAATATTTATTTTCTTGGCCATCCACAGGATGTTCAGTGCTCTTCTCCACCACAGCCCAAAGACATCAATTCTTTTTCTATCACCCTTATTCATTCATTGTCCAGGTCTTAGATGCATAGCTAGTAGTCAGAAAGACCATAACCTGAATCAGATCAACATAAAAGCATTGTTTAATGATATAGTAATTCCACTTCTGGAATCAGTCTTAAAGGATAAACCTAAATTTGATTAGTAGTTCCCTCTTCCTGTCCAACATCTATATTTGTAGATTTAAAATGGTAAAGTATTAAATG